>NW_025746123.1:0-37500 GCF_021184085.1 Oncorhynchus gorbuscha
CATACCGTCCCTGGGAGGTGCGTCACCTGAGTGGGTTGAGTCACTGATGTGATCATCCTGTCTGGGTTGTGTCGTGGTGGAGATCTATGGGCTATACTCAGCCTTGTCTCAGGATGGTAAGTTGGTGGTTGAAGATATCCCTCTAGTGGTGTGGGGGCTGTGCTTTTGGCAAAGTGGGTGGGGTTATATCCTTCCTGTTTGGCCCTGTCCGGGGTGTCCTCGGATGGGGCCCCAGTGTCTCCTGACCCTCCTGTCTCAGCCTCCAGTATTTATGCTGCAGTAGGTTTGTGTCGGGGGCTAGGGTCAGTTTGTTATATCTGGAGTACTTCTCTCCTGTCCTATTCGGTGTCCTGTGTGAATTTAAGTGTGCTCTCTCTAATTCTCTCTTTCTCTTTCTTTCTCTCTCGGAGGACCTGAGCCTAGACCATGCCTCAGGACTAACTGACATGATGACTCCTTGCTGTCCCCAGTCCACTTGGCCGTGCTGTTGCTCCAGTTTCAACTGTTCTGCCTTATTATTATTGGACCATGCTGGTCATTTATGAACATTTGAACATCTTTACCATGTTCTGTTATAATCTCCACCGGCACAGCCAGAAGAGGACTGGCCACCCCACATAGCCTGGTTCCTCTCTAGGTTTCTTCCCAAGGTTTTGGCCTTTCTAGGGAATTTTTCCTAGCCACCGTGCTTCTACACCTGCATTGCTTGCTGTTTGGGGTTTTAGGCTGGGTTTCTGTACAGCACTTTGAGATATCAGCTGATGTACGAAGGGCTATATAAATAAATTTGATTTGATTTGATTAGGTAACACTGGCCAATTTACTGTGTAGCAATGGCATTTTGTTAACCTTGTCCTCAGGCTCTATTGTTACTGCATATAGACGTTGGAGAGAGGGAGATCCGGCTTGGGACCAGATTAGCATGTTTACCTACAAATTTTTCTCTACGTCAAAGATAACTTGTTTAATGTAGAGATACTGTAGATAAATCACAATGTTCATGTTCCATCTTTGTACTTTAACAGAATACTAAAAGGGTAGAGTTAGACGAGTAAAGGAGACGAAGAAGAAGAGTGAAGTCAGATGTGTCCCAAATGGCACCCTATTCCCTACATAATGCTCTTTGGGTCCTGGTACAAAGTAGTGCACTATATAGGGAATAGGGTACCATTTGGGCCCACACCACAGTATGGAGCTCCTTACATCTCTGCTAACATTTCCTCTGTTGATAATCACATTCCCCAGATCTTCAGACATTTTTAATGGACAGCAATTAGAGGAGGAAGAGGAAGTGCATCTGCAGACAGCAAACAACACGAGGGGTTTGCGTCTCAACGGGCTCCCTATTCGCTACATAGTGCACTACGTATGACTAGAACCCTATGGGCCCTGGTCAAAAGGTAGTGCACTGTATAGGGAATTTGGGACGCTTCCGAGGAGCCAGCAGGCCAGCTAATGGAGGAATAGACCGGGAGAAAGAGAGGTGTGCGTGTGTGTGTGTGCGTGCGTGCCTGCGTGTGTGTGTGTGTTGAAATGCGGGCAGACTGGTTTAAGTATTACTGCAGGACTACTTACGTGTCCTGTCCTTATTCCAGGCATGACAGGACAGAGGCTCCAACCCAAAGCTGTACAGAGACATGCTTCAACAAGGGGTCCACAGGGTTCTGGAATGTGGCTGGGAACGGAATGTCTTCTTCTTGTCAGGGATTGGTTGGAACTCTACTGTAGTAAAACCAGGAAGGGAGGGTTAAAAGTGAGAAAGATTGGGTTAGATAAAGTTAGATTGTAGGCCGAGGCTATACTCTAGGAGGCAAAGTTGCCCCCAAGCAACTCAACCCCAAGTGTATTTCAGAAACTGGTTGAATGTCTGAATTGTTTTGCCCGTTTAGGTAAATATTAAGTTGAGCGTTGACTTTTGTTGAGTTGAGCAACGAGTTGAGCAAGGAAACTAACTGTGGACGTTGGTCGTCAGTGTTGGCACATACTTTGTAAACACAAAATGGCTACATTTCATCTTTACATGGTTGCTGTTGCCTGCTAGCTGTGTTGACATAGTGGGAAAAACCATTGCATTCAGATACAGTCAACCCTACAGTATATATATGTTTTGTATCGGTAGAGATTTGTATCTTCTTTCCACTTGGTGAGAGACACTCAGAAGACCAGAAGGACTTTCTGATTGATCCTATATGCACAACAACATTAGACTGGTTCCATTGCAGACCCTTAATGTCCTGCTCTATGCCTCTCATACTGTCACTCCTACATTCTTGATGCCCTTGATACGTGGCATTACAAGACCTTTCTGCAATGCCTTCCGGTCCCAGTATCTGACAAGGAACTGAACTGAGAGTGCTTTCTTATCACACTTAATTAGCATAGAGATCAAACACACACAGACACAGATACAGACACAGATACAGACACAGACACACACTCAAACAGGAAAGACCACGCCATAGAAAACCATAAGAAACCCCAATGCAACTAAGAAACAAGGGAATGTCAACCAAAACCAGTCTCTCCCTCCTACCTCTCCTTCCTCCAGTGGACAGGGACGATAAGATGATGTAAACCAACGTCTCTGTGTGTGTGGTTGTAGCAGGGTTGTATTCGCGGACTCTGGGCAGTCTACACGAACGAAGCAGTGCAGCGCAGGACTGGAGAGGACACAAGAAGAGGAAATAGAGCGAGATTGAGAGACACAGAGAGAGAAGGAGGAGTGACGAGGGTGTGTCTGCGTATTCAGCTATTGCGCAAGCACCTGGGACAAAGGTTGGTGGAGGATGAAGATAACATGCAGACTGTCAGGTGACTTTCCCTCAACAGTACACCTGTAGTAGTCAGGTGACCTCCCTCAACAATACACCTATAGTAGTCAGGTGACCTCCCTCAACAATACACCTATAGTAGTCAGGTGACCTCCCTCAACAGTACACCTGTAGTAGTTTGACTGAGACTTTCCCTCAACAGTACACCTGTAGTAGTTTGATGACTTTCCCTCAACAGGACACCTGTAGTAGTTTGATGACTTTCCCTCAACAGTACACCTGTAGTAGTTTGACTGAGACTTTCCCTCAACAGTACACCTGTAGTAGTTTGACTGAGACTTTCCCTCAACAGTACACCTGTAGTAGTTTGACTGAGACTTTCCCTCAACAGTACACCTGTAGTAGTTTGACTGAGACTTTCCCTCAACAGTACACCTGTAGTAGTTTGACTGAGACTTTCCCTCAACAGTACACCTGTAGTAGTTTGACTGAGACTTTGCCTAAACAGTACACCTGTAGTAGTTTGACTGAGACTTTCCCTCAACAGTACACCTGTAGTAGTTTGATGACTTTCCCTCAACAGTACACCTGTAGTAGTTTGACTGAGACTTTCCCTCAACAATACACCTGTAGTACTTTGATGACTTTCCCTCAACAGGACACCTGTAGTAGTTTGACTGAGACTTTCCCTCAACAGGACACCTGTAGTAGTTTGATGACTTTCCCTCAACAGTACACCTGTAGTAGTTTGACTGAGACTTTCCCTCAACAGTACACCTGTAGTAGTTTGACTGAGACTTTCCCTCAACAGTACACCTGTAGTAGTTTGATTGAGACTTTCCCTCAACAGGACACCTGTAGTAGTTTGACTGAGACTTTCCCTCAACAGTACACCTGTAGTAGTTTGATTGAGACTTTCCCTCAACAGGACACCTGTAGTAGTTTGACTGAGACTTTCCCTCAACAGTACACCTGTAGTAGTTTGATGACTTTCCCTCAACAGGACACCTGTAGTAGTTTGACTGAGACTTTCCCTCAACAGGACACCTGTAGTAGTTTGATGACTTTCCCTCAACAGTACACCTGTAGTAGTTTGACTGAGACTTTCCCTCAACAGTACACCTGTAGTAGTTTGACTGAGACTTTCCCTCAACAGTACACCTGTAGTAGTTTGACTGAGACTTTCCCTCAACAGTACACCTGTAGTAGTTTGACTGTACACCAGGTGAGACTTAGTACTTTCCCTCAACAGTACACCTGTAGTAGTTTGACTGAGACTTTCCCTCAACAGTACACCTGTAGTAGTTTGACTGAGACTTTCCCTCAACAGGACACCTGTAGTAGTTTGATGACTTTCCCTCAACAGTACACCTGTAGTAGTTTGACTGAGACTTTCCCTCAACAGTACACCTGTAGTAGTTTGACTGAGACTTTCCCTCAACAGTACACCTGTAGTAGTTTGACTGAGACTTTCCCTCAACAGTACACCTGTAGTAGTTTGACTGAGACTTTCCCTCAACAGTACACCTGTAGTAGTTTGACTGAGACTTTCCCTCAACAGTACACCTGTAGTAGTTTGACTGAGACTTTGCCTAAACAGTACACCTGTAGTAGTTTGACTGAGACTTTCCCTCAACAGTACACCTGTAGTAGTTTGATGACTTTCCCTCAACAGTACACCTGTAGTAGTTTGACTGAGACTTTCCCTCAACAATACACCTGTAGTACTTTGATGACTTTCCTCAACAGGACACCTGTAGTAGTTTGACTGAGACTTTCCTCAATAGGACACCTGTAGTAGTTTGATGACTTTCCCTCAACAGTACACCTGTAGTAGTTTGACTGAGACTTTCCCTCAACAGTACACCTGTAGTAGTTTGACTGAGACTTTCCCTCAACAGTACACCTGTAGTAGTTTGATTGAGACTTTCCCTCAACAGGACACCTGTAGTAGTTTGACTGAGACTTTCCCTCAACAGTACACCTGTAGTAGTTTGATTGAGACTTTCCCTCAACAGGACACCTGTAGTAGTTTGACTGAGACTTTCCCTCAACAGTACACCTGTAGTAGTTTGATGACTTTCCCTCAACAGGACACCTGTAGTAGTTTGACTGAGACTTTCCCTCAACAGGACACCTGTAGTAGTTTGATGACTTTCCCTCAACAGTACACCTGTAGTAGTTTGACTGAGACTTTCCCTCAACAGTACACCTGTAGTAGTTTGACTGAGACTTTCCCTCAACAGTACACCTGTAGTAGTTTGACTGAGACTTTCCCTCAACAGTACACCTGTAGTAGTTTGACTGAGACTTTCCCTCAACAGGACACCTGTAGTAGTTTGATGACTTTCCCTCAACAGTACACCTGTAGTAGTTTGACTGAGACTTTCCCTCAACAGTACACCTGTAGTAGTTTGACTGAGACTTTCCCTCAACAGTACACCTGTAGTAGTTTGACTGAGACTTTCCCTCAACAGTACACCTGTAGTAGTTTGACTGAGACTTTCCCTCAACAGTACACCTGTAGTAGTTTGATTGAGACTTTCCCTCAACAGGACACCTGTAGTAGTTTAACTGAGACTTTCCCTCAACAGTACACCTGTAGTAGTTTGATTGAGACTTTCCCTCAACAGGACACCTGTAGTAGTTTGACTGAGACTTTCCCTCAACAGTACACCTGTAGTAGTTTGATGACTTTCCCTCAACAGGACACCTGTAGTAGTTTGACTGAGACTTTCCCTCAACAGGACACCTGTAGTAGTTTGATGACTTTCCCTCAACAGTACACCTGTAGTAGTTTGACTGAGACTTTCCCTCAACAGTACACCTGTAGTAGTTTGACTGAGACTCAGTACACCTGTAGTAGTTTGACTGAGACTTTCCCTCAACAGTACACCTGTAGTAGTTTGACTGAGACTTTCCCTCAACAGGACACCTGTAGTAGTTTGATGACTTTCCCTCAACAGTACACCTGTAGTAGTTTGACTGAGACTTTCCCTCAACAGTACACCTGTAGTAGTTTGACTGAGACTTTCCCTCAACAGTACACCTGTAGTAGTTTGACTGAGACTTTCCCTCAACAGGACACCTGTAGGTAGTTTGATGACTTTCCCTCAACAGTACACCTGTAGTAGTTTGACTGAGACTTTCCCTCAACAGTACACCTGTAGTAGTTTGACTGAGACTTTCCCTCAACAGTACACCTGTAGTAGTTTGATGACTTTCCCTCAACAGTACACCTGTAGTAGTTTGACTGAGACTTTCCCTCAACAATACACCTGTAGTAGTTTGATGACTTTCCCTCAACAGGACACCTGTAGTAGTTTGACTGAGACTTTCCCTCAACAGGACACCTGTAGTAGTTTGATGACTTTCCCTCAACAGTACACCTGTAGTAGTTTGACTGAGACTTTCCCTCAACAGGACACCTGTAGTAGTTTGACTGAGACGTTCCCTCAACAGGACACCTGTAGTAGTTTGACTGAGACTTTCCCTCGACAGTACACCTGTAGTAGTTTGACTGAGACTTTCCCTCAACAGGACACCTGTAGTAGTTTGACTGAGACGTTCCCTCAACAGGACACCTGTAGTAGTTTGACTGAGACGTTCCCTCAACAGGACACCTGTAGTAGTTTGACTGAGACTTTTCCTCAACAGGACACCTGTAGTAGTTTGACTGAGACTTTCCCTCAACAGTACACCTGTAGTAGTTTGACTGAGACTTTCCCTCGACAGTACACCTGTAGTAGTTTGACTGAGACTTTTCCTCGACAGTACACCTGTAGTAGTTTGACTGAGACTTTCCCTCAACAGGACACCTGTAGTAGTTTGACTGAGACTTTCCCTCGACAGTACACCTGTAGTAGTTTGACTGAGACTTTTCCTCAACAGGACACCTGTAGTAGTTTGACTGAGACTTTCCCTCAACAGGACACCTGTAGTAGTTTGACTGAGACGTTCCCTCAACAGGACACCTGTAGTAGTTTGATTGAACAAGGGACATGTTGACACCTGTTTTCTGGTTTAAATCTATCACAAATGTTGTAAATCTTTAGTGAGCATAATGTTTGGAGATCAGACGCATTAGGTTATTTATGAAAGCATGCATGAAGAAATCATATTTATTCGGTTTATTCTGATACTGAATACGTTTTTTATCCATTGAGATTACAGCAATAATTCTACCTATAATGGTAAGCCAATATAAAAACTCAACATCTCAAGGGACAAGAGAGACAAGTCTATTTGAATATTCTTGCTGCCCCTACAAATGTTGTATTTTTTAAATTTTTTTAATCTAACAATTGATATGCAGTAAACAAAATACTGTTATCAAAACACTCACTTTCTGTGAAGTGTTGGCAGAACAAAAAAAGGCCTTGCCCTTTAAGGTGACGTATATACCAGAACGAGGCAGCGATTGGTCCAAACCTGATTCCGGTTGAGGGCAGCCGTCCAACTCAGGACTGAGGGGGAAAAACAGGGACGAAGAACTGTCAGTTTCCCGAAAAAAAAAAGACAGCATTTCAATCAGGTTTGGTAAGCGGTTTGTCTTCATTTTGTTCTAAATAATCTCGATGTATGTGTTGGAGCGCTGCAGGTATGAGGATATTGCTTGATTATAACCTGTATCTCACCGTTTGTTATGATAACGCAAGTTGGCTGACGTTACTAGCAACATGCCTTGGTTTCCAAGATGGCTGTTTTTATGAAAATACCTCTGCGGGCCTTTTAGCTAACGTTAATCGTTTCCGAATTTCTCAGAATATTAAGTCCCTGTGCTTTCCAAACAGTTATTAAAAATGAAATGCATTATTTCTGAATATTAAGCAAGGGTCCGCTGCGAGCTACAGGACGAATGGTTGCCTGCACTCGAAAGACCCAGCTAACTACCATTAGCTAGCTAACTTTGGTGTTTATTGTGACAGTAGTTTTGTCTTATGGTGGAAGTTACTAAGTCGTTGGGTGTCTTGCCAACACTCACCAGTTTACATTATCTATGGAGGTAGTTGACTCAAGCTTAGTTTGTTTGCCCTTGTAAGATATATGTGATCAATTTCATTTTGATAATTGACAAAGACCTATAAATTAATCAATTTGGGAATCATGGACATCTCCAAGTTGAAATATCTTCATATTTAGTCGATGTTTAAGTCTCATTTTCAGTATACAGTAGGGTACACACCATAACTCAGGTTGTGAAAAATTCCGTTGCACCCTGGTGTCACATGCCTGTCTGCTGCTGTCATGGTTTTGTAGCTTTCACACTCTCTCCTACTAACGTTAGCAATATAAGGAGAGTTGGCGAATGTGGTGAACTAAACTGCACCTGGCCGTGCTGCTGCTCTAGTGTTCACCGGACGTGCTACCTGTCCCAGACACGCTACCTGTCCCAGACACGCTACCTGTCCCAGACACGCTGTTTTCAACTCTCTAGAGACAGCAGGAGCTGTAGAGATACTCTTAATGATCGGCTATGAAAAGCCAACTGACATTTACTCCTGAGGTGCTGACTTGTTGCACCCGCGACAACTACTGTGATTATTATTATTTGACCATGCTGGTCATTTGTGAACATTTGAACATCTTGGCCATGTTCTGTTATAATCTTCACCTGGCACAGCCAGAAGAGGACTGGCCACCCCTCATAGCCTGGTTCTAATATATGTTTCTTCCTAGGTTTGGACCTTTTCTAGGGAGTTTTTGGGAGCTGTTTGGGGTTTTAGGCGGGGTTTCTGTACAGCACTTTGAGATATCAGCTGATGTAAGAAGGGCTTTATAAATACATTTGATTCTGATTGCCACATAATGCATTGCATTATTGAATGCGAGTGAGTTTAGTCCGTTGGTTCAGCGGTGTGGTCCACGACTATCCTGAGATTTTGAGTTGCTATGATACAATGGAGCTTTGTGTCAAGTCTTTCTCTTTCACTCTGTGGAAAATAAATAAATATGGGTTGTATTGACAATGGTGTTTGTTCTTCACTGGTTGCCCTTTTCTTGTGGCAACAGGTCACAAATCTTGCTACTGTGGTATTTCACCCAATAGATATGGGAGTTTATCCATCCTCACTCTCCCCTCTCTTACTCTCTCTCTCAAAACGCCCACTCTTGCTCTAAACCAATCATGTTTTGTCCTCTCTACCCACTTTTCACCCACTTGTTAAGTTTCTCTCCCTCCTTCACTCTGTTTATTATTATGCTCTCTTTTTATCTCTACACCCTCACGTTCTCTTCTCCTCACTGTCCTCTGTTTCTACTTCTCTATCAAACACTACCCCCTTTCTCCTGCTACACCAGCTTTTCTCTCTCCCTCCCTCTCTGTTTATAAAACACTACCCCCTCTCTCCTGCTACACCAGCTTTTCTCTCTCCCTCCCTCTCTGTTTATAAAACACTACCCCCTCTCTCCTGCTACACCTGCTTTTCTCTCTCTCTCTGTTTATAAAACACTAGCCCCTCTCTCCTGCTACACCTGCTTTTCTCTCTCTCTCTGTTTATAAAACACTACCCCCTCTCTCCTGCTACACCTGCTTTTCTCTCTCTCTCTCTCTCTGTTTATAAAACACTACCCCCTCTCTCGTGCTACACCTGCTTTTCTCTCTCCCTCTCTCTCTGTTTATAAAACACTACCCCCTCTCTCCTGCTACACCTGCTTTTCTCTCTCTCTCTGTTTATAAAACACTACCCCCTCTCTCCTGCTACACCTGCTTCTCTCTCTCCCTCTCTGTTTATAAAACACTACCCCCCTCTCTTCTGCTACACCTGCTTCTCTCTCCCTCTCTGTTTATAAAACACTACCCCCCTCTCTCCTGCTACACCTGCTTTTCTCTCTCTCTCTGTTTATAAAACACTACCCCCTCTCTCCTGCTACACCTGCTTCTCTCTCTCCCTCTCTGTTTATAAAACACTACCCCCTCTCTTCTGCTACACCTGCTTCTCTCTCTCCTCTCTGTTTATAAAACACTACCCCCTCTCTCCTGCTACACCTGCTTTTCTCTCTCTCTCTGTTTATAAAACACTACCCCTCTCTCCTGCTACACCTGCTTTTCTCTCTCTCTCTGTTTATAAAACACTACCCCCTCTCTCCTGCTACACCTGCTTTCTCTCTCTCTCTGTTTATAAAACACTACCCCCTCTCTCCTGCTTTTCTCTCTCTCTCTCTCTGTTTATAAAACACTACCCCCTCTCTCCTGCTACACCTGTCTCCCTGTGCATATTTTCTCTGTGTTTTAAATCTCTGTCTGTCCCCAGGTCAACAGGTTGTGAGTGTGATGGCATCGGGCAGTACGAGCAGTGAGGAGGAGAGGAGTCTGAGGGAGTGTGAGCTGTATGTACAGAAACATAACATCCAACAGCTGTTGAAGGACTGCATCGTACAGCTATGTACCTCCCGGCCAGACAGACCCATGGCCTTCCTCAGAGAGTACTTCGATAGGCTGGAGAAGGTGAGTCTAGGTGGGCGGGGTCATGCTTGTGTGTGCTGATATTTGTAAACAAAGACAAGTATCCATCTCAAAGTGGACAGAAAAGTCCAAACCTATTCTGCTCTCATGGTATACAGTAATACAACTCTATTATATTCTACTCTCTGTGTTCCCACTAGAAGGGTATACAGTAATAGAGCTCTACTCTCTGTGTTCCCACTAGAAGGCTATACAGTAATAGAGCTCTACTCTCTGTGTCCCCACTAGAAGGCTATACAGTAATAGAGCTCTACTCTACTCTGTTCTCTACTAACTACACCTGTAAATACTGATATATTCTATACTGTTCTACAACTACACTGCATTGGGAAACTATTCCGATCTCATTGTTACATCTCTACAGCCTCATTCTAATATGGATTACATATCAATCTAGGGCACTTCCCGTAATGACCAAAACAGGTCTTTACATTTATTTATTTTTTGCAAATGTATAATAAACAGAAACCTTATTTTTTATTTAACCTTTATTTAACCAGGCAAGTCAGTTAAGAACAAATTCTTATTTACAATGACTGCCTAGGAACAGCTCGGGGTTTGAACTTGCAATCTGTCCTGTTATTAGTCCAACACTCTAACCACTAGGCTACCCTGCCACCTCTACACTTAACCACTAGGCTCTCTGTATACCTCTACACTCTAACTCTACTATATTCTACCCTGTGCCACCTCTACACTCTAACCACTAGGCTACCCTGTGCCCCACTAGAACTCTAACCACTAGGCTACCCTCCACTACACTCTAACCACTAGGCTACCCTGCCACCTCTACACTCTAACCACTAGGCTACCCTGCCACCTCTACACTCTAACCACTAGGCTACCCTGCCACCTCTACACTCTAACCACTAGGCTACCCTTTTTATTCTAACCAACTACCCTGCCACCTCTACATCTAACCATAGGCTACCCTGCCAGTCTCATTCTAACCATTAGGCTACAATGACTGCCTCTACACTCTAACCAAAACGGGGCCAACTTACAATCTAACCCGGTTAAACAGAAACCTCTACACTCTAACCACTAGGCTACCCTGCCACCTCTACACTCTAACCACTAGGCTACCCTGCCACCTCTACACTCTAACCACTAGGCTACCCTGCCACCTCTACACTCTAACCACTAGGCTACCCTGCCACCTCTACACTCTAACCACTAGGCTACCCTGCCACCTCTACACTCTAACCACTAGGCTACCCTGCCACCTCTACACTCTAACCACTAGGCTACCCTGCCACCTCTACACTCTAACCACTAGGCTACCCTGCCACCTCTACCTCTAACCACTAGGCTACCCTGCCACCTCTACACTCTAACCACTAGGCTACCCTGCCACCTCTACACTCTAACCACTAGGCTACCCTGCAGCCCCATTTACATAAGTATTCAGACCCTTTACTATGAGACTTGAAATTGAGCTCCGGTGCATCCCGTTTCCATTGATCATCCTTGAGATGTTTCTACAACTTGATTGGAGTAAATGTAGTTAAATTTAAATTGATTGGACATGTTTTAGAAAGGCGCACACCTGTCAATATAAAGTCCCACAGTGGACAGCGCATGTCAGAGCAAAAACCAAGTCATGAGGTTGAAGTAATTGTCCGTAGAGCTCCGAGACAGGATTGTGTCGAGGCACAAAAGGTACCAAAACATGTCTGCAGCATTGAAGGTCCCCAAGGACACAGTGGCCTCCATCATTATTAAATGGAAGAAGTTTGGAACCACCAAGACTCTTCCTAGAGATGGCCGCCTGGCCAAAAGGAGCAATCTGGGGGGAAGGGCCTTGGTCGGGGAGGTGACCTAGAACCCAATGATCACTCTGACAGAGCTCCAGAGTTCCTCTGTGGAGATGGTTGTCCTTCTAGAAGGTTCTCCCATCTCTGCAGCACTCTACCAATCAGGCCTTTATGGTAAAGTGGCCAGATGGAAGCCACTCCTCAGTGAAAGGCACATGACAGCCCGCTTGGAATTTGCCAAAAGGCACCTAAAGGACTTGAGAAACAAGATTCTCTGGTCTGATGAAACCAAGATTGAACTCTTTCGCCTGAATGCCAAGTGTCACGTCTGGAGGAAACCTTGTTTACTTTGTCTACATACTCATCTCATATGTATATACTGTACTCGATACCATCTACTGTATGCTGCTCTGTACCATCACTCATTCATATATCCTTATGTACATATTCTTTATCCCCTTACACTGTGTATAAGACAGTCGTTTTGGAATTGTTAGTTAGATTACTCGTTGGTTATCACTGCATTGTCGGAACTAGAAGCACAAGCATTTCGCTACACTCGCATTAACATCTGCTAACCATGTGTATGTGACAAATACAATTTTATTTGATACGGTGAAGCATGGTGGTGGCAGCATCATGCTGTGGGGATGTTTTTCAGCTGCAGTGACTGGGAGACTAGTCAGGATCGAGGGAAAGCTGACCGGAGCAAAGTACAGAGATCCTTGATGAAAACCTGCTCCAGAGCGCTTAGGACCTCAGACTGAGGCAAAGGTTCACCTTCTAACAGGACAACGACCCTAAGCACATAGCTAAGACAACGCAGGAGTGTCTTCGGGACAAGTCTCTGAGTGTCCTTGAGTGGCCCAGTCAGAGCCAAGACTTGAACACGGTTTAACATCTCTGGAGAGACCTGAAGATGAGCTGTGCAGCGACACTTCCCATCCAACCTGACAGAGCTTGAGAGGATCTGCAGAGTCATGGAGTCTGAATACTTTCTGAATGCACTGTATCAGGGCTTTACACTGGCCTTTTTTACAAGGAGCCTAAGTTGGAAAGATGTTGGTGCGCAAACACAAGGACATTTAGGAGCACACTGAACCATTTGGGAGGTAATAAGAGTTCTAGAATCCTTCATTGTGTGCAGGTGCTCCTAAATAAGGGAGGGAGAGATGCTGCTCTTGTTTTTCACAAATGTGGAGCTTTACGTCTGTAGCTTGTTGTTGGCCAATCAGAAGTCATCAAAGAGCCAATAGACTATGGTCATAGAGCCTCGCTCTGTGTGAGGCAAAAGATAGGAGATATTTACTCAACGGAAGACTGAATTAAAATGACAGAATTAGAAGTGAAAGGTGGGCTACAACGACCAGGAGCCAACAGGCAGGCTGCTACTTCATATTCTGAATGGAGTTGTTGTTGTTTGTAAATGTAGGATGAGAAAGGTCACGCAGCCTCAGTTAGCCTAGCTAGCTAAACTAGCTTCTCCCGGGTTTGACGCAGTCGACGGGGTACAATATAATCCTAGTCGATGATAAATTAACCAGCTATGGCAAACAATTGGTCTACTATAGCTCAGGTCAGCTTGGTTTTTATGCTGTCTCTCGTTCCTCCCACCCCCCGGCTAATAAAGAAGCATTTTAAAAAATTGATTTAACTGTTGCCTCCTTCAGTCTGATCGGACCGGCTCTGGATCCGACCAGGTCTATAGGGAGCGTGTCTAGTTGTTAGGGGGGGGGGGGGCAGAGCGGACCTCCTTATTATTCTCTATGTATATTGGGTCTGGGTGGGTAAAGCCCCAGGTTAATTATGGAACCGTGAAGATCTCTGTTCTATTCTCCTATAACTGACCCCCCCACCAGGAGGAGGATAAGCAGATCCTACAGCAGCAGAAGATCTCTGTTCTATTCTCCTATAACTGACCCCCCCTCCCCTCACAAGGAGGAGGCTAAGCAGATCCTACAGCAGCAGAAGATCTGTTCTATTCTACTATAACTGACCCCCTCCCTCACCAGGAGGAGGCTAAGCAGATCCTATAACTGAACCCCCCTCCCTCACCAGGAGGAGGCTAAGCAGATCCTATAACTGAACCCCCCTCCCTCACCAGGAGGAGGCTAAGCAGATCCTACAGCAGCAGAAGTCCAACTCTCGCTCCGACTCCCGTGAGGATGAGGTGTCTCCTCCCATGAATCCCGTGGTGAAGGGGCGGCGGCGGCGCGGTGCCATCAGCGCCGAGGTCTACACAGAGGAAGACGCCGCCTCCTACGTCAGAAAGGTCAGGGGGGGGGTCAGCCCTCAGCCAATCACGCATCGCTACAGGTGCACCTGACCCTACAGTTATTACTACCAACTTCTTCTAGGCTACTTCCTGATCATCCACCCTTTTCCACAAGTGTCACCTTGCACATTACCCATCATGCATTTAAAAGCATAGGATTGGGGGGGGGGGGGGGGTAAAGCATGGGCTTTACCATGGTAAAGTCCAATTGCAGATAAAGTGTAGGAGTGTACACTTCTGGAGAAGGGTGGAGAATCGGGCCTCGGCCACTACTTCAATCTGATCAATAATAACCTTAACGACTGAAGGCAGTTTGCTTTGTGATCAATGAATCCGTTCCTTTCTGCCTCCTGCAGGTTATTCCTAAAGACTACAAAACGATGGCCGCCCTGGCTAAAGCCATCGAGAAGAACGTGCTGTTTGCTCACCTGGACGACAACGAGAGAAGGTACGAACTGTGTTCGCGGGTTGTTGTGTGCTAAACCATTAGTGTTCTCCTGGTGCTGTGCAATGAAAGCAGTATGTGATGTTGATCCTGTCACCGTGTCGACCACCTCCCTCCGCTCTTCACAGCGACATCTTTGACGCCATGTTTTCTGTTACCTACATCACCGGGGAGACGGTCATTCAGCAAGGTACGACATTTGACCTTTTTTTCACTTTGGCGTGAAGTCAATCTCCTGGTTGTCGTTCCAACATGATGACATGACCATCATTACTGCTGGGTCAGAGTGTGTCTCACAGCTGTTGTTTTCCACCAGGTGACGAGGGGAGACAACTTCTACGTCGTTGACCAGGGAGAGATGGATGTACGTCCCTGTTTTCTGTCTGTTATGTACAGTAGGGAAGACAGACTACCTGTCTATGGTCTATATAGTGGTACATCTGTTTGTTAAAAATACATTATATTTTAAGACAAAATACTGACAGAAGTTCATACTGTAGGGAAAGCTATTTCCATCTGTGAGGTTGTTGTTCTCTCTCCCTCCCTCTCACCTCTCTCCCTCCTCTCACAGGTGTATGTGAACAATGAGTGGGTGACCAATATTGGGGAGGGGGGCAGCTTTGGCGAGCTAGCCCTGATCTATGGGACCCCCAGGGCCGCCACGGTCCGAGCCAAGAGCAACGTCAAACTGTGGGGCATCGACAGGGACAGTTACAGGAGGATACTCATGGTGAGACTGACTGGTTGGCTGACTGGCTGGCTGACTGGCTGGTTGGCTAGCTGGCTGGCTGGCTGGCAGATTGAGTTAATTCAGCTCTATGTAGATATATGATAATTCTACAATGTTATGAGGTGTTATTTTCCCCGGCAACAACATTATTGGGAGACATTGATTTTAACAAATCAGCTCCATATAGTTTACTGAGCCTCCACACGGTGTCAGTTCAGCATCTCTAACAATGGTAGCAATACCAGATGTCTGGGGCTAAAGCTGAACACAGTTAGTACACATTTGGCTGTTATTATGGGACTTAACATGCTCTCTCTGTGTGTCTCTGTGTGTCTCTGTGTGTCTCTGTGTGTCTCTTGCTCTCTCTGTGTCTCTCGCTCTTGCTCTCTGTCTCTCGCTCCCTCTGTCTTTCAGGGAAGCACTTTGAGAAAGCGTAAGATGTATGAGGAATTCCTCAGCAAGGTGTCCATTTTAGGTGAGGACCTACACATTCTACACATGACGACTCCGACCAACAAGCTGTTCAAACAGTTGGAGAACAGTCTAACAACATGCTACCTACCTATTTACCTACCTACCTATTTACCTACCTACCTATTTACCTACCTACCTATTTGCCTTCCTACCTATTTACCTTCCTACCTATTTACCTATTTACCTATTTACCTTCCTACCTATTTACCTTCCTACCTATTTACCTTCCTACCTATTTACCTTCCTACCTATTTACCTTCCTACCTATTTACCTTCCTACCTATTTACCTTCCTACCTATTTACCTTCCTACCTATTTACCTTCCTACCTATTTACCTACCTATTTACCTTCCTACCTATTTACCTTCCTACCTATTTACCTACCTACCTATTTACCTACCTATTTACCTTCCTACCTATTTACCTACCTACCTACCTATTTACCTACCTACCTATTTTTACCTTCCTACCTATTTACCTTCCTACCTATTTACCTTCCTACCTATTTACCTTCCTACCTATTTACCTTCCTACCTATTTACCTATTTACCTACCTACCTATTTACCTACCTACCTATTTACCTTCCTACCTATTTACCTATTTACCTATTTACCTACCTACCTATTTACCTACCTACCTATTTACCTACCTACCTATTTACCTACCTACCTATTTACCTTCCTACCTATTTACCTATTTACCTATTTACCTTCCTACCTATTTACCTTCCTACCTATTTACCTATTTACCTTCCTACCTATTTACCTTCCTACCTATTTACCTTCCTACCTATTTACCTTCCTACCTACCTACCTATTTACCTACCTACCTATTTACCTATTTACCTACCTACCTATTTACCTACCTATTTACCTACCTATTTACCTACCTATTTACCTACCTATTTACCTACCTACCTATTTACCTACCTACCTATTTACCTACCTACCTATTTACCTACCTACCTATTTACCTACCTACCTATTTACCTTCCTACCTATTTACCTTCCTACCTATTTACCTTCCTACCTATTTACCTTCCTACCTATTTACCTACCTATTTACCTACCTACCTATTTACCTACCTATTTACCTACCTACCTATTTACCTTCCTACCTATTTACCTACCTATTTACCTACCTATTTACCTACCTACCTACCTATTTACCTACCTATTTACCTACCTACCTATTTACCTTCCTACCTACCTACCTATTTACCTTCCTACCTATTTTCCTACCTATTTACCTACCTATTTACCTTCCTACCTATTTACCTACCTACCTATTTACCTACCTATTTACCTACCTATTTACCTACCTACCTATTTACCTTCCTACCTATTTACCTACCTATTTACCTACCTACCTACCTATTTACCTTCCTACCTATTTACCTTCCTACCTATTTACCTTCCTACCTATTTACCTACCTATTTACCTTCCTATTTACCTACCTACCTATTTACCTACCTACCTATTTAACTTCCTACCTATTTACCTACCTACCTTCCTACCTATTTACCTTCCTACCTATTTACCTACCTACCTATTTACCTACCTACCTATTTACCTATTTACCTTCCTACCTATTTACCTTCCTACCTATTTACCTTCCTACCTATTTACCTTCCTACCTATTTACCTTCCTACCTATTTACCTACCTACCTATTTACCTACCTACCTATTTACCTACCTACCTACCTATTTACCTTCCTACCTATTTACCTTCCTACCTATTTACCTTCCTACCTATTTACCTACCTACCTATTTACCTTCCTACCTATTTACCTTCCTACCTATTTACCTTCCTACCTATTTACCTTCCTACCTATTTACCTTCCTACCTATTTACCTTCCTACCTATTTACCTTCCTACCTATTTACCTTCCTACCTATTTACCTTCCTACCTATTTACCTTCCTACCTATTTACCTTCCTACCTATTTACCTTCCTACCTATTTACCTTCCTACCTATTTACCTACCTACCTATTTACCTTCCTACCTATTTACCTACCTACCTACCTATTTACCTTCCTACCTTCCTACCTATTTACCTTCCTACCTATTTACCTACCTACCTATTTACCTATTTACCTTCCTACCTATTTACCTATTTACCTTCCTACCTATTTACCTACCTACCTATTTACCTACCTACCTACCTATTTACCTACCTACCTACCTATTTACCTATTTACCTTCCTACCTATTTACCTATTTACCTTCCTACCTATTTACCTATTTACCTATTTACCTTCCTACCTATTTACCTTCCTACCTATTTACCTTCCTACCTATTTACCTTCCTACCTATTTACCTTCCTACCTATTTACCTTCCTACCTATTTACCTTCCTACCTATTTACCTACCTACCTATTTACCTACCTACCTATTTACCTACCTACCTATTTACCTACCTACCTATTTACCTTCCTACCTATTTACCTTCCTACCTATTTACCTTCCTACCTATTTACCTTCCTACCTATTTACCTTCCTACCTATTTACCTTCCTACCTATTTATTTACCTACCTACCTATTTACCTACCTACCTATTTACCTACCTACCTATTTACCTTCCTACCTATTTACCTTCCTACCTATTTACCTTCCTACCTATTTACCTTCCTACCTATTTACCTTCCTACCTATTTACCTTCCTACCTATTTACCTTCCTACCTATTTACCTTCCTACCTATTTACCTTCCTACCTATTTACCTTCCTACCTATTTACCTTCCTACCTATTTACCTTCCTACCTATTTACCTTCCTACCTATTTACCTACCTACCTATTTACCTTCCTACCTATTTACCTTCCTACCTATTTACCTACCTACCTATTTACCTACCTATTTACCTATTTACCTATTTACCTACCTATTTACCTATTTACCTATTTACCTACCTATTTACCTACCTACCTATTTACCTACCTACCTATTTGCCTACCTACCTATTTGCCTTTCTACCTATTTGCCTTTCTACCTATTTGCCTTTCTACCTATTTACCTATTTACCTTCCTACCTATTTACCTATTTACCTTCCTACCTATTTACCTTCCTACCTATTTACCTACCTACCTATTTACCTACCTATTTACCTACCTACCTATTTACCTACCTACCTATTTACCTACCTACCTATTTACCTACCTACCTATTTACCTACCTACCTATTTACCTCCTACCTATTTACCTATTTACCTTCCTACCTATTTACCTTCCTACCTATTTACCTACCTACCTATTTACCTACCTACCTACCTATTTACCTTCCTACCTATTTACCTTCCTACCTATTTACCTACCTACCTATTTACCTACCTACCTATTTACCTACCTACCTATTTACCTACCTACCTATTTACCTACCTACCTATTTACCTACCTACTTACCTATTTACCTACCTACCTACCTATTTACCTACCTACCTACCTATTTACCTACCTACCTACCTATTTACCTACCTACCTACCTATTTACCTAACTACCTATTTACCTAACTACCTATTTACCTACCTACCTATTTACCTACCTACCTATTTACCTACCTACCTATTTACCTACCTATTTACCTATTTACCTACCTATTTACCTATTTACCTACCTATTTACCTATTTACCTACCTATTTACCTACCTATTTACCTATTTACCTACCTACCTATTTACCTACCTATAGGTGGGTATGTATGGATTCGAGTCGCTACAAACAAACTCAGCCTGTGATCTTTCCTGTCATTCCCCCTCTGCTGTGGTGATGTGTGGCGCCTCCCTGTGGCCAGTGTGTGTATCAACATCTGCCAACTGCAAATTCCCTAGACAAGTGGGAGAGTCTGACTTTAGTATGTGGTCCTCTACAGAGTCTCTAGACAAGTGGGAGAGGCTGACTTTAGTATGTGGTCCTCTACCTAGTCTCTAGACAAGTGGGAGAGGCTGACTTTAGTATGTGGTCCTCTACAGAGTCTCTGAACAAGTGGGAGAGGCTGACTTTAGTATGTGGTCCTCTACAGAGTCTCTGAACAAGTGGGAGAGGCTGACTTTAGTATGTGGTCCTCTACAGAGTCTCTGGACAAGTGGGAGAGGCTGACTTTAGTATGTGGTCCTCTACAGAGTCTCTGGACAAGTGGGAGAGGCTGACGTTAGTATGTGGTCCTCTACAGAGTCTCTGGACAAGTGGGAGAGGCTGACGGTAGCTGATTCTCTGGAGAACGTTCAGTTTGAAGACGGACAGAAGATCGTGGTTCAGGGTGAACCTGGAGATGAGTTCTTCATCATCCTGGAGGTAGGATTATCTCTGCAATATGCTGGCTGTCTTTTGGGATTTGATTTAACCTTTTATTTAACTAGGCAAGTCGGTTAAGAACAAATTCTTACTTACAATGATGGCCTACCCCGGCCAAACCCGGACGACGCTGGGCCGATTTTGCGCCGCCCTATGTGACTCCCAACCACGGCCAGTTGTGATGCAGCCTGGACTGGAACCAGGGTCTGTAGTGACTCCTCTAGTACTGAGATGCAGGGCCTTAGACCACTGTGATACAGCCTGGAATAGAACCAGGGACTGTAGTCACTCCTCTAGAACTGAGAACCAGGGACTGTAGTGACTCCTCTAGAACTGAGAACCAGGGACTGTAGTGACTCCTCTAGAACTGAGAACCAGGGACTGTAGTGACTCTAGAACTGAGATGCAGGGACTGTAGTGACTCTAGAACTGAGATGCAGGGCCTTAGACCACTGTGATACAGCCTGGAATAGAACCAGGGACTGTAGTCACTCCTCTAGAACTGAGAACCAGGGACTGTAGTGACTCCTCTAGAACTGAGAACCAGGGACTGTAGTGACTCCTCTAGAACTGAGAACCAGGGACTGTAGTGACTCTAGAACTGAGATGCAGGGACTGTAGTGACTCTAGAACTGAGATGCAGGGCCTTAGACCACTGCCGCCCCTCGGGAGCCAGTTAGTTTCCTTGAAAATAGAGGTGTAGGTTTACTTTTCTCTTCCTGTATCGTTAGACCAGAGAAGAAGCACCTTGAATATCTGATGGGAAATATGTTACGCCGAACCTGTTCTGTAGTGTTTTATTTCCCGATGCTGTCTTTCAACTTGTACACTTTTGTTTGCCGTGTTAAGAGCTTGGGAGTTGTCTGTCTGTCTGTCTGTCTGTCTGTCTGTCTGTCTGTCTGTCTGTCTGTCTGTCTGTCTGTCTGTCTGTCTGTCTGTCTGTCTGTCTGTCTGTCTGTCTGTCTGTCTGTCTGTCTGTCTGTCTGTCTGTCTGTCTGTCTGTCTGTCTGTCTGTCTGTCTGTCTGTCTGTCTGTCTGTCTGTCTGTCTGTCTGTCTGTCTGTCTGTCTGTCTGTCTGTCTGTCTGTCTGTCTGTCTGTCTGTCTGTCTGTCTGTCTGTCTGTCTGTCTGTCTGTCTGTCTGTCTGTCTGTCTGTCTGTCTGTCTGTCTGTCTGTCTGTCTGTCTGTCTGTCTGTCTGTCTGTCTGTCTGTCTGTCTGTCTGTCTGTCTGTCTGTCTGTCTGTCTGTCTGTCTGTCTGTCTGTCTGTCTGTCTGTCTGTCTGTCTGTCTGTCTGTCTGTCTGTCTGTCTGTCTGTCTGTCTGTCTGTCTGTCTGTCTGTCTGTCTGTCTGTCTGTCTGTCTGTCTGTCTGTCTGTCTGTCTGTCTGTCTGTCTGTCTGTCTGTCTGTCTGTCTGTCTGTCTGTCTGTCTGTCTGTCTGTCTGTCTGTCTGTCTGTCTGTCTGTCTGTCTGTCTGTCTGTCTGTCTGTCTGTCTGTCTGTCTGTCTGTCTGTCTGTCTGTCTGTCTGTCTGTCTGTCTGTCTGTCTGTCTGTCTGTCTGTCTGTCTGTCTGTCTGTCTGTCTGTCTGTCTGTCTGTCTGTCTGTCTGTCTGTCTGTCTGTCTGTCTGTCTGTCTGTCTGTCTGTCTGTCTGTCTGTCTGTCTGTCTGTCTGTCTGTCTGTCTGTCTGTCTGTCTGTCTGTCTGTCTGTCTGTCTGTCTGTCTGTCTGTCTGTCTGTCTGTCTGTCTGTCTGTCTGTCTGTCTGTCTGTCTGTCTGTCTGTCTGTCTGTCTGTCTGTCTGTCTGTCTGTCTGTCTGTCTGTCTGTCTGTCTGTCTGTCTGTCTGTCTGTCTGTCTGTCTGTCTGTCTGTCTGTCTGTCTGTCTGTCTGTCTGTCTGTCTGTCTGTCTGTCTGTCTGTCTGTCTGTCTGTCTGTCTGTCTGTCTGTCTGTCTGTCTGTCTGTCTGTCTGTCTGTCTGTCTGTCTGTCTGTCTGTCTGTCTGTCTGTCTGTCTGTCTGTCTGTCTGTCTGTCTGTCTGTCTGTCTGTCTGTCTGTCTGTCTGTCTGTCTGTCTGTCTGTCTGTCTGTCTGTCTGTCTGTCTGTCTGTCTGTCTGTCTGTCTGTCTGTCTGTCTGTCTGTCTGTCTGTCTGTCTGTCTGTCTGTCTGTCTGTCTGTCTGTCTGTCTGTCTGTCTGAAACTGTCATGTCTGTGTCTGTCCATCTTTTCACCTGTGTCTTCAGGCTGTGTTGTGCCCTTTCACCCTCACAGGTCATTCTGGGGTTATGTGCTTTTTTGTCCCTGAGTTTTCCTCTTCCTGTGTCTGTTCAGGGTTCTGCGGTGCCCAGAGACGGTCAGAGAATGAAGAGTTTGTGGAGGTGGGCAGACTGGGGCTCCGTCCCAGTGAGTGGACTGTCTCCTCAGTAGTGGAGATCTGCTCGTCTGGTCCCAGATCAGTGATCTCCGATAGCCCGGTCCCAGATCAGTGATCTCCGATAGCCCGGTCCCAGATCAGTGATCTCCGATAGCCCGGTCCCAGATCAGGCGTCTCCTCCGATAGCCCGGTCCCAGATCAGGAGTCTCCTCCGATAGCCCGGTCCCAGATCAGGAGTCTCCTCCGATAGCCCGGTCCCAGATCAGGAGTCTCCTCCGATAGCCCGGTCCCAGATCAGGAGTCTCCTCCGATAGCCCGGTCCCAGATCAGGAGTCTCCTCCGATAGCCCTGATTGTAAAGGTGTGGAGCTGGGTGTGTGGGGGTGGAGCTGGGTGTGTGGGGGTGGAGCTGGGTGTGTGGGGGTGGAGCTGGGTGTGTGGGGGTGGAGCTGGGTGTGTGGGGGTGGAGCTGGGTGTGTGGGGGTGGAGCTGGGTGTGTGGGGGTGGAGCTGGGTGTGTGGGGGTGGAGCTGGGTGTGGGGGGGTGGAGCTGGGTGTGTGGGGGTGGGGCTGGGGGTGGGGCTGGGGGTGTGTGGGGGTGGAGCTGGGGGTGGGGGTGGGGCTGGGGGTGGAGCTGGGTGTGGAGCTGGGGGTGTGTGGGGGTGGAGCTGGGGTGTGGGGGTGGAGCTGGGTGTGTGGGGGTGGAGCTGGGGTGTGGGGGTGGAGCTGGGGGTGGAGGGGGTGGAGCTGGGGGTGTGGGGGTGGGTTGATCATTGTTCCTTTTCTTCCTCTCTTCTGTTCCAGTGTTGTTGTTTCTAATCGTTGTCCTCTTCTCCGTCTGTCCCAGGTGAGATCGCCCTGTTGATGAACCGTCCCCGTGCTGCGACCGTGGTCTCCCGCGGCCCTCTGAAGTGTGTGAAGCTGGACCGCCCGCGGTTCGAACGCGTTCTGGGGCCCTGCTCAGACATCCTGAAGAGGAACATTCAGCAGTACAACAGCTTCGTCTCTCTCTCCGTCTGAGTCCCTCCGTTTCTCTCACTCTCTCTCCGTCCCTCCATTATTCTATCGCCCCAACCCGCCCTCCTTCGCCCCCACCCCGGCTCCTCCCTCCTTCCTTTGCCCCCCCGGCTCCTCCTTCCTTTGCCCCCTCCGGCTCCTCCCTCCTTCCTTTGCCCCCCTCCGGCTCCTCCCTCCTTCCTTTGCCCCCCCGGCTCCTCCCTCCTTTGGACTAGAGACACCATGAGTCTGTCCTGGTTAGGATCCACAAGACCTTGTAATGTCTGGACTAGAGACACCATGAGTCTGTCCTAGTTAGGATCCACAAGACCTTGTAATGTCTGGACTAGAGACACCATGAGTCTGTCCTAGTTAGGATCCACAAGACCTTGTAATGTCTGGACTAGAGACACCATGAGTCTGTCCTAGTTAGGATCCACAAGACCTTGTAATGTCTGGACTAGAGACACCATGAGTCTGTCCTAGTTAGGATCCACAAGACCTTGTAATGTCTGGACTAGAGACACTGTCTGGACTAGACCTTGACATGTCTGGACTAGAGACACTGTCTGACTAGAGACACTTGTAATGTCTGGACTAGAGACACTGTCTGGATGAGGTAGAGACACTGTCTGGACTAGAGACACTGTCTGGATGGACACCATGAGGCTGCTCACAATCCATGATGTCACAAAGAAATGTTCCTTTGTGACTTGTAAGGAAGAGAGAAGGATTGAATTGGAACCACAAATGTGTCATGACATTAAGGATATTGTGTCGTGACATTAAGGATATTGTGTCGTGACATTAAGGATATTGTGTCGTGACATTAAGGATATTGTGTCGTGACATTAAGGATATTGTGTCGTGACATTAAGGATATTGTGTCGTGACATTAAGGATATTGTGTCGTGACATTAAGGATATTGTGTCGTGACATTAAGGATATTGTGTCGTGACATTAAGGATATTGTGTCGTGACATTAAGGATATTGTGTCGTGACATTAAGGATATTGTGTCGTGACATTAAGGATATTGTGTCGTGACATTAAGGATATTGTGTCGTGACATTAAGGATATTGTGTCGTGACATTAAGGATATTGTGTCGTGACATTAAGGATATTGTGTCGTGACATTAAGGATATTGTGTCGTGACATTAAGGATATTGTGTCGTGACATTAAGGATATTGTGTCGTGACAATAAGGATATTGTGTCGTGACATTAAGGATATTGTGTCGTGACATTAAGGATATTGTGTCGTGACATTCCTAATGTCTGGGATAAGTGTAAAGTGACTTGGGAAAGTGGCAGGGAGATAATCTTCAGAGAAATGTCGTTTTGAATAGATCTCCACCAAAGGCTGATCGGTGTTCTTATACTTCTTATAGTTGTTTTCTGGAATGTTCTTTGAGGGTACTAAGAAGCTGTGGTTTTTACACCATGATGTTGAGGGAGGGTGTCCCAGGTCCAGGGGTGTGGCTGCTCTCTCCCTATTGGCTGTGGTTTTTACACCATGAGGTTGATGTTGAGGGAGGGTGTCCCAGGTCCAGGGGTGTGGCTGCTCTCTCCCTATTGGCTGTGGTTTTTACACCATGAGGTTGAGGGAGGGTGTCCCAGGTCCAGGGGTGTGGCTGCTCTCTCCCTATTGGCTGTGGTTTTTACACCATGAGGTTGATGTTGAGGGAGGGTGTCCCAGGTCCAGGGGTGTGGCTGCTCTCTCCCTATTGGCTGTGGTTTTTACACCATGATGTTGAGGGAGGGTGTCCCAGGTCCAGGGGTGTGGCTGCTCTCTCCCTATTGGCTGTGGATTTTACACCATGATGTTGAGGGAGGGTGTCCCAGGTCCAGGGGTGTGGCTGCTCTCTCCCTATTGGCTGTGGTTTTTACACCATGATGTTGAGGGAGGGTGTCCCAGGTCCAGGGGTGTGGCTGCTCTCTCCCTATTGGCTGTGGTTTTTACACCATGAGGTTGATGTTGAGGGAGGGTGTCCCAGGTCCAGGGTGTGGCTGCTCTCTCCCTATTGGCTGTGGTTTTTACACCATGATGTTGAGGGAGGGTGTCCCAGATCCAGGGGTGTGGCTGCTCTCTCCCTATTGGCTGTGGTTTTTACACCATGAGGTTGATGTTGAGGGAGGGTGTCCCAGATCCAGGGGTGTGGCTGCTCTCTCCCTATTGGCTACCCCCCCTCTCTTTTTCTCTTTCCCATCTGATGTTGGGAGGGTGTCCCAGATCAGTTATATACGTGTCATTGTGTCTAGGTTAAAATGCTCCGTTCAGAAAAGGGGAACTTTTATTCTACTCTGCCTATTTACTGGTCACAGAAAGCAGATCTGGACTGAACATCCAGTTCCTCTGGACGGGGGGGGGGGATCAGTCTTAAGGGATATTCAGTATTTCACCTTGTGCTTCATGTGTCCATTTAGCTTCTAAATAAGAGGTTTTCATAACAGGTGATGGTTGTGAGGAAAGCATGTTATACAACTCAACGTTAATTCAACCTCTCTAGTTGAATGAAGAATGTGGACCGTTCTGATATCAACCCTGGTGGGTTTAATAGTGTTTCATCCTGTGGATGGTACATGTCCAGTGTTACACATGGCTTCCTAAACACCACTATCTTTTTCTAATGTTTTTGACATGGGGAGGTCTGTTTCTGAGAGCGGCTGTTTTCTCTGTCTCTCTCTGTCTCTCTCTGTCTCTCTCTGTCTCTCTCTGTCTCTCTCTGTCTCTGTCTGTCTCTGTCTGTCTCTGTCTGTCTCTGTCTGTCTCTGTCTGTCTCTGCCTCTCTCTGCCTCTCTCTGCCTCTCTCTGCCTCTCTCTGCCTCTCTCTGCCTCTCTCTCTCTCTCTGCCTCTCTCTCTCTCTGCCTCTCTCTCTCTCTCTCTCTCTCTCTCTGAACTCTCTCTCTCTCTCTGCCTATCTCTCTCTCTCTCTGCCTGCTCTCTGGACTCTCTGCCTGTTCTCTCTCTCTCTGCCTGATCAGTCTCTCTGCCTGATATTCAGTATTTCTGCCTTCTCTCTTCTCTGTGTCCATTTAGCTTCTGCCTGAGGTTTTTATAACTGCCTGAGGGTTGTCTCTCTGCCTGTTCTCTCTCTCTCTGCCTGTTAATTCAACCTCTCTAGTCTGCCTGAATCTGTCTCTCTCTGCCTTCTGATATCAACCCTCTGGGTTTCTAGTCTCTTCTGCCTGTGGATGGTACATGTCCAGTGTTCTCTGCCTTCTCTAAACACTGCCTATCTTTTCTAATCTGTTTGACATCTCTCTGCCTGTTTCTGTGTCTCTCTCTGTGTCTCTCTCTCTCTCTCTGTCTGTCTCTGTCTGTCTCTGTCTCTCTCTGCCTGTCTCTCTCTCTGTCTCTCTCTGTCTCTCTCTGTCTCTCTCTGCTCTCTCTCTCTCTGTCTCTCTGCCTCTCTCTCTCTGCCTCTCTCTCTCTGCCTCTCTCTCTCTGCCTCTCTCTGTGTCTCTCTCTGTGTCTCTCTGTTTCTCTGTGTCTCTCTGTCTCTCTCTGTCTCTCTCTGTCTGTCTCTGTCTCTCTCTGCCTGTCTCTCTCTGCCTGTCTCTCTCTGCCTGTCTCTCTCTGTCTCTCTCTGCCTCTCTCTCTGCCTCTCTCTCTCTGTCTCTAATGTGTTTGACATGGGGAGGTCTGTTTCTGAGAGCGGCTGTTATTCATTGAACTGTTAGTTACAAGACTGAACCCTCATTATAAACTTATCTTTGAGAAGTGCCTGGTTGAGTTCCATCGACACTCTCTTAGAATTCACAATTAGAACCTAAAGCATTCCGGTTCCACACCGTCATGGAGTCTCAAGTGTTTTCAATGTTTGCTGTCTAACATTTATCTAACCATTTTTAAGTTTGAACCATTCCTGTTGTGTTTTGGTAAACCCATGTTTGTTCTAATCCTTAAATACAGTATATTGTTGTCAACTGGACATTTGCCATTTTTTAAATAATTTTGATGACTATTTTGTAATGTACTATATAGTATACGGTTAACGTAAGACTCCCGTCCTCCCTGTTCCAAATGGAGCTCTATTCTGTGGTGTCTGTGTTCCAAATGGAGCCCTATTCTGTGGTGGGTGTGTTCCAAATGGAGCCCTATTCAGTGGTGTGTGTGTTCCAAATGGAGCCCTATTCAGTGGTGTGTGTGTTCCAACTGGAGCCCTATTCAGTGGTGTGTGTGTTCCAAATGGAGCCCTATTCCCTTTATAGTGCACTACCTTTGACTAGGTAGTGCACTATATAGGCAATAGGGGTGCCATTTTGGAGGCATGCAGGGTTTTATTTCCACCGTGGTGTGTCGTCCTGGATAAAGCGTCTCCAGCTGAACTAGGATCAGGCTGGAATGGACACGGCCCTGCTACATCTCATAGTTGATCCATTTCTGGGGTTTTTACATTTTTACTGTTCAACTGTCCTTGGTGTCTTGTGTGAAATAAATTAGACTTTTTTTATTTGTCAGGCTGTGTGCGTGTCTGAAATGTCACTCTGTTTCATATACATTTACATTACTATATATATATATACGTATATACATATGTGTATATATATATAAGCCCCATAGTCTCTGGTCAAAAGTAGTACACTATATAGGGTGTCTCTGGTCAAAAGTAGTGCACTATATAGGGTGTCATTGGTCTCTGGTCAAAAGTAGTGCACTATATAGGGTGTCATTGGTCTCTGGTCAAAAGTAGTGCACTATATAGGGTGTCATTGGTCTCTGGTCAAAAGTAGTGCACTATATAGGGTGTCATTGGTCTCTGGTCAAAATAGTGCACTTTATAGGGAATAGGGTGCCTTTTCAGACACACAGTGTATCTAGTTGATGCCCTGCACCCAATGTTGAAATAATGTTAGTAGATTGTTTTCATGGGGGAATCTAGAATTCTAACAGTTGGAGGACTTGGGGGAATCTAGAACTCTAGCAGTTGGAGGACTTGGGGGAATCTAGAACTCTAGCAGTGGGAGGACTTGGGGGAATCTAGAACTCTAGCAGTGGGAGGACTTGGGGGAATCTAGAACTCTAGCAGTGGGAGGACTTGGGGGAATCTAGAACTCTGGCAGTGGCAGGACTTGGGGGAATCTAGAACTCTAGCAGTGGGAGGACTTGGGGGAATCTAGAACTCTGGCAGTGGCAGGACTTGGGGGGAATCTAGAACTCTAGCAGTGGGAGGACTTGGGGGAATCTAGAACTCTAGCAGTGGGAGGACTTGGGGGAATCTAGAACTCTAGCAGTGGGAGGACTTGGGGGAATCTAGAACTCTGGCAGTGGCAGGACTTGGGGGAATCTAGAACTCTAGCAGTGGGAGGACTTGGGGGAATCTAGAACTCTGGCAGTGGCAGGACTTGGGGAATCTAGAACTCTAGCAGTTGGAGGACTTGGGGGAATCTAGAACTCTAGCAGTGGGAGGACTTGGGGGAATCTAGAACTCTGGCAGTGGCAGGACTTGGGGGAATCTAGAACTCTAGCAGTGGGAGGACTTGGGGGAATCTAGAACTCTAGCAGTTGGAGGACTTGGGGGAATCTAGAACTCTAGCAGTGGGAGGACTTGGGGGAATCTAGAACTCTAGCAGTGGGAGGACTTGGGGAATCTAGAACTCTAGCAGTGGGAGGACTTGGGGGGAATCCAGAACTCTAGCAGTGGGAGGACTTGGGGGAATCCAGAACTCTAGCAGTGGGAGGACTTGGGGGAATCTAGAACTCTAGCAGTGGGAGGACTTGGGGGAATCTAGAACTCTAGCAGTTGGAGGACTTGGGGGAAATCTAGAACTCTAGCAGTTGGAGGACTTGGGGGAATCTAGAACTCTAGCAGTTGGAGGACTTGGGGGAATCTAGAACTCTAGCAGTTGGAGGACTTGGGGGAATCTAGAACTCTAGCAGTTGGAGGACTTGGGGAATCTAGAACTCTAGCAGTGGGAGGACTTGGGGAATCTAGAACTCTAGCAGTGGGAGGACTTGGGGGAATCTAGAACTCTAGCAGTTGGAGGACTTGGGGGAATCTAGAACTCTAGCAGTGGGAGGACTTGGGGGAATCTAGAACTCTGGCAGTGGCAGGACTTGGGGGAATCTAGAACTCTAGCAGTGGGAGGACTTGGGGGAATCTAGAACTCTAGCAGTTGGAGGACTTGGGGAATCTAGAACTCTAGCAGTGGCAGGACTTGGGGAATCTAGAACTCTAGCAGTGGGAGGACTTGGGGGAATCTAGAACTCTAGCAGTGGGAGGACTTGGGGGAATCTAGAACTCTAGCAGTGGGAGGACTTGGGGGGAATCCAGAACTCTAGCAGTGGGAGGACTTGGGGGAATCCAGAACTCTAGCAGTTGGAGGACTTGGGGGAATCTAGAACTCTAGCAGTTGGACTTGGGGGAAATCTAGAACTCTAGCAGTTGGAGGACTTGGGGGAATCTAGAACTCTAGCAGTTGGAGGACTTGGGGGAATCTAGAACTCTAGCAGTTGGAGGACTTGGGGGAATCTAGAACTCTAGCAGTGGGAGGACTTGGGGGAATCTAGAACTCTAGCAGTGGGAGGACTTGGGGGAATCTAGAACTCTGGCAGTGGCAGGACTTGGGGAATCTAGAACTCTAGCAGTGGGAGGACTTGGGGGAATCTAGAACTCTGGCAGTGGCAGGACTTGGGGGAATCTAGAACTCTAGCAGTTGGAGGACTTGGGGGACTCTAGAACTCTAGCAGTGGGAGGACTCTAGAACTCTGGCAGTGGCAGGACTTGGGGAATCTAGAACTCTAGCAGTGGGAGGACTTGGGGGAATCTAGAACTCTAGCAGTTGGAGGACTTGGGGAATCTAGAACTCTAGCAGTTGGAGGACTTGGGGGAATCTAGAACTCTAGCAGTGGCAGGACTTGGGGGAATCTAGAACTCTAGCAGTGGCAGGACTTGGGGGAATCTAGAACTCTAGCAGTGGGAGGACTTGGGGGAATCTAGAACTCTAGCAGTGGGAGGACTTGGGGAATCTAGAACTCTAGCAGTGGGAGGACTTGGGGGAATCTAGAACTCTAGCAGTTGGAGGACTTGGGGAATCTAGAACTCTAGCAGTGGGAGGACTTGGGGGAATCTAGAACTCTAGCAGTTGGAGGACTTGGGGGAATCTAGAACTCTAGCAGTGGGAGGACTTGGGGGAATCTAGAACTCTAGCAGTGGCAGGACTTGGGGAATCTAGAACTCTAGCAGTGGGAGGACTTGGGGGAATCTAGAACTCTAGCAGTGGGAGGACTTGGGGGAATCTAGAACTCTAGCAGTGGGAGGACTTGGGGAATCTAGAACTCTAGCAGTTGGAGGACTTGGGGAATCTAGAACTCTAGCAGTGGGAGGACTTGGGGAATCTAGAACTCTAGCAGTTGGAGGACTTGGGGGAATCTAGAACTCTAGCAGTGGGAGGACTTGGGGGAATCTAGAACTCTAGCAGTTGGAGGACTTGGGGGAATCTAGAACTCTAGCAGTGGGAGGACTTGGGGGAATCTAGAACTCTGGCAGTGGCAGGACTTGGGGAATCTAGAACTCTAGCAGTGGGAGGACTTGGGGGAATCTAGAACTCTAGCAGTGGGAGGACTTGGGGGAATCTAGAACTCTGGCAGTGGCAGGACTTGGGGGAATCTAGAACTCTAGCAGTGGGAGGACTTGGGGGAATATAGAACTCTGGCAGTGGCAGGACTTGGGGAATCTAGAACTCTGGCAGTGGCAGGACTTGGGGAATCTAGAACTCTAGCAGTGGGAGGACTTGGGGGAATCTAGAACTCTGGCAGTGGCAGGACTTGGGGGAATCTAGAACTCTAGCAGTGGGAGGACTTGGGGGAATCTAGAACTCTAGCAGTGGGAGGACTTGGGGGAATCTAGAACTCTAGCAGTTGGAGGACTTGGGGAATCTAGAACTCTAGCAGTGGCAGGACTTGGGGGAATCTAGAACTCTAGCAGTGGGAGGACTTGGGGGAATCTAGAACTCTAGCAGTGGGAGGACTTGGGGGAATCTAGAACTCTAGCAGTGGGAGGACTTGGGGGAATCTAGAACTCTAGCAGTGGGAGGACTTGGGGGAATCTAGAACTCTAGCAGTTGGAGGACTTGGGGGAATCTAGAACTCTAGCAGTTGGAGGACTTGGGGGAATCTAGAACTCTAGCAGTGGCAGGACTTGGGGAATCTAGAACTCTAGCAGTGGGAGGACTTGGGGGAATCTAGAACTCTAGCAGTGGGAGGACTTGGGGAATCTAGAACTCTAGCAGTGGGAGGACTTGGGGAATCTAGAACTCTAGCAGTTGGAGGACTTGGGGGAATCTAGAACTCTAGCAGTGGGAGGACTTGGGGGAATCTAGAACTCTAGCAGTTGGAGGACTTGGGGGAATCTAGAACTCTAGCAGTGGGAGGACTTGGGGGAATCTAGAATGGGTGGCTGTTGTCATCGCTTTCTCACATACTGATTTGACGTGTTATGTTCCAATCAGTCAAACACCTTTCTATCCCTTTTATATTAGTGGTTTGTGTCTCATTCCATGTTTTTAATTTATTTGTAGATCATTCAGTCTAACAACCAGGGTTGTGAAATTCAGCTTATTTTCCTGGTTGGAGTTCTGGGGAAACTTGGGAAAGTTACTGTCATTCTGAAATCTTACTAACTACAGTGTTCTGTCTATAGATGAACGGTCAGTAAGGTGTTTCTGACACACTGACTAACAACAATCACCATTCTAGCTTTACCGGGGTCGGTGTGCGACACAGCCACTGTGTGTAAGTACAGTAACTGTAAGGCGCAGTATGTACGAGAACCCAAACCGTCAGACGTTGACTGTAGTTTTGCCTTCGGTCATGTGATCGCAGCTTATAGAACAGAGGTCCACGGCTCAGGTTTTCATTTGTCCCCTGTGGCTCTAAGTTGATTAAGTAATATCATTGATTGGATAGAGACACACACACCTGGTGGCCCAGGTCAAAATGAGTGTTATTTAAAGTTAGACTCTGTGAAATGATGTTGCCACGAGCAACACCGCAGATACTAAGATGAGCGAGATGCAACACTTCTCTCTCACAGTCACACACAGTATCTGAACACATGTTCACTTCAGAGTGATGTTGCTTCTAGCTTGGTGGCCATGATTTGTTTGTAGAAACAGAATGGAAACCGTACGTGTGTGAGTGTAGAGGCGTGAGGGACAGGAGCTTGCCATTGATTGGTCAGGAGGAGAAAATGTACTGTAGTTTGTGTCAATGAAATTTGAGATGGAAAAAAACACCAAAAGGGGACAAGTTGAGCCTCGTGCTTCAATGCTCTTAGTTGTGTAAATTGACCCACTGTGCTGTTTACTGTCTACATCTCTGCCACATCACTGAGGCCACCTTTAAACGGTTAGTAAGGAAAGCAGCATGCAGATGGCCCCGGGACTGCAGGTGGGCCCCGGGACCGGAGGTGGGCCCCGGGACCGCAGGTGGGCCCCGGGACCGCAGGTGGCCCCCCGGGACCGCAGGTGGGCCCCCGGGACCGCAGGTGGGCAGACCTGCTTTAGAGTCATAACCTGTGTCCCAAATCAACCCCTAGCCCCTATTCCTACATCCTACCCTTTTGGGGCACTAGTGCAGAACTGAGAGGATTGGATGGGTATCAGCAATATAATAATTTATTAAACTCTTATAGTGCTATTCATTATTACATAAAGAATCTCAAAAGTGTTTTAAAAGCAACACACAACAACAACAAAAAAGACTAGAAATTTAGAAAACAACATCGTTCATGAGAGGGTCGGGAAGTTCACGGGTTGAGGGGTCATCGGAGGGAGGCTGTCCGAGGGGAAAGGTGGATGGGTTGAGGGGTCATCGGAGGGAGGCTGTCCGAGGGGAAAGGTAGACGGGTTGAGGGGTCATCGGAGGGTGGCTGTCCGAGGGGAAAGGTGGATGGGCTGTCCGAGGGGAAAGGTGGATGGGCTGTCCGAGGGGAAAGGTGGATGGGCTGTCCGAGGGGAAAGGTGGATGGGCTGTCCGAGGGGAAAGGTGGATGGGCTGTCCGAGGGGAAAGGTGGATGGGCTGTCCGAGGGGAAAGGTGGATGGGCTGTCCGAGGGGAAAGGCGTGGATGGGCTGTCCGAGGGGAAAGGCGTGGATGGGCTGTCCGAGGGGAAAGGTGGATGGGCTGTCCGAGGGGAAAGGTGGATGGGCTGTCCGAGGGGAAAGGCGTGGATGGGCTGTCCGAAGGGAAAGGCATGGATGGGTTGAGGGGTCATCGGAGGGGAAAGGCGTGGATGGGTTGAGGGGTCATCGGAGGGGAAAGGCGTGGATGGGTTCAGGGGTCATCGGAGGGAGGCTGTCCGAGGGGAAAGGCGTGGATGGGTTGAGGGGTCATCGGAGGGAGGCTGTCCGAGGGGAAAGGCGTGGATGGGTTGAGGGTCATCGGAGGAGGCTGTCCGAGGGGAAAGGCGTGGATGGGTTGAGGGGTCATCGGAGGGAGGCTGTCGGAGGGAAAAGGCGTGGATGGGTTGAGGGTCATCGGAGGGAGGCTGTCGGAGGGGAAAGGCGTGGATGGGTTGAGGGGTCATCGGAGGAGGCTGTCCGAGGGGAAAGGCGTGGATGGGTTGAGGGGTCATCGGAGGGAGGCTGTCCGAGGGGAAAGGCGTGGATGGGTTGAGGGGTCATCGGAGGGAGGCTGTCCGAGGGGAAAGGCGTGGATGGGTTGAGGGGTCATCGGAGGGAGGCTGTCCGAGGGGAAAGGCGTGGATGGGTTGAGGGGTCATCGGAGGGAGGCTGTCCGAGGGGAAAGGCGTGGATGGGTTGAGGGGTCATCGGAGGGAGGCTGTCGGAGGGGAAAGGCGTGGATGGGTTGAGGGGTCATCGGAGGGAGGCTGTCCGAGGGGAAAGGCGTGGATGGGTTCAGGGGTCATCGGAGGGAGGGAGGCTGTCGGAGGGGAAAGGCCTGGATGGTCTCTGGAGCAAGTCCAGCGGCAGACGGTGTCATCGAGGTGGAGCAAAACTCCACCTATCAGAGGGCACGGTGGAGCTGTTATCATATGGCTAGTACCTATCCAATCCTTTCCTATCTAGAGTAGGGAATAGGGGTCAAGGTTTTTGGTTTAGGATTCTGTTTAGTGCTCCCAATTCTTCGGCTTCGTCCCAATTCTCTTCCTTGCTCACATAGTGTGTCCACTTGGCTAGCACACTCCCTGTCGTAGATTTAAAAGCATGGGATTGGTATAAGCATTGGCTGGGGGGGGGGGGTTTCCAGCATTGCTAAGTCCATGCAACAACAAAAAAAAGTGTGCAAGTGTACAGTTCAGGAGAGGGGGGAAAAGGTTGGTGGTTTGGGACGTGGCCTTCAAGCTCTCATTGACGTTTTGCCTGTGGGATGTGTCCAAAATGGATCCTTTCTCCTTCTATAGTGCACTACTCTAGAGCCCTGGTCAGGAATAGGGTGTTTAGGGAAGAGGAAGAGGGCTCTGTAGGGAATAGGGTGTCTGTTTAGGGAGGAGGAAGAGGGCTATGTAGGGAATAGGGTGTCTGTTTAGGGAAGAGGAAGTGGTCTATGTAGGGAATAGGGTGTCTGTTTAGGGAAGAGGAAGTGGTCTATGTAGGGAATAGGGTGTCTGTTTAGGGAAGAGGAAGTGGTCTATGTAGGGAATAGGGTGTCTGTTTAGGGAGGAGGAAGTGGTCTACGTAGGGAATAGGGTGTCTGTTTAGGGAAGAGGAAGTGGTCTATGTAGGGAATAGGGTGTCTGTTTAGGGAAGAGGGTGGCCAGGGGACCATTTTATTATTATGATGATGATGATGATGATGCTGATGACTGTACAAGGTTTGCTTTACTGTTTGTGCTCAGTTCTAATCCTTTTGGTTTAGGTTGTTTCCTAATGGCAGGTCAAGCAATAAAACAAATACATTCTTACAAATTGTGTCAACTGTGGTTATTGATGGTTTGTTTGAGGTGTGTCTCGTTCTCTCTGTGTGTATGTCCATTCTGAAGTCCTTCATCACCAGAACTCTGCACAATAGTCACTACAGAGGAACCCACTGGACACTTACATTTACATTTAAGTCATTTAGCCACTTGTTGTATGTCCCAAATTGCCACTTAATCCCTATGTGTGCACTACTTTTGACCAGAACCCATTGGGCCCGTAGTGTACTACATAGGGAATATGGTGTGATTTGGGAAGAACACATTGTCATTTACAGAGTTCAACTGCTGTCGGGGGAAAAAAAAAACTTTCCCTTTAAACACGTTCGGTCTTTTCCGGGAGGTTCCGCCGGGATTCGACACTGCCTCCCTCCGCTACTGCAGCCTGGTCGCGAGGAGCTGTACCAATTCACTTATTATTAGCGATATATCAGAAATGATAAACAATTTGCCATTTTAAAACCAGGGAATAGTCCGTCGTTGGATACCACCACCCTCTGCAAAATGCAGGCCATCAAATGCGTCGTGGTGGGCGATGGGTAAGACCTTTTGTGTGTGTTTAGGCTGAAAATGTGTCCTTTTTCGAGTCTGTGAGGGCAATTGTTGCAGTAAAGGGCTGGGGCTATAGCGGGTTGAATGGGTCGGCGCTCACTTCTCTAGAATCCGCTCTCTCATCAGTGCGTGAGCGTAAAATGAATGTTGAGCAATTACATTTTTTATTTTGTTAGCCTCCTTTGTGATTTCATGTTATCAATGTATTCGCCAAATTTTCCGCCAGGTTTTGCACAATACATTATAAGTTCGGGTGTGAAATATTATGCCTGAAATTGAACTAAAGCTATTTGAACGTTTCATTGAAATATAAAAAATTAGAAACTAACTAAAGCTTCTCGGATTAACAACATTTGGAAACCCATATTTTTCGGGGGTTGAGCATAATTGTGAAATATACATTAATATGTGCATAGTTGCAGAAATGTCGCTGGGAGGGCTTGGCTGAGACTCATTAAATGATGTAATGCTTTCACACCTACACAGCCAGCTCCTACGGAGGCACGGGCTACGGATGGGCATGGGCACCTATGCAAAATGCCGTGTTTATATAGCCTTTCTACCATAGACATCTTTGAAAGACAGGTTTATTTGACTTCTGCTACATTGTGATGCGGTGCGGATGCGGCGTAGATTTTGGGTAGTGTGTGGAGGTAGGGTGCACTGGACTGCATAGCATAGCTAAACAGGGGTGTGGGGGGGCTGTCTAGGATTTTTTTTTAGGGGATGGGCAACACACACACATGCGCAATATTGTACAACTAACCTTGTGGGGACATGTAATACAGTCAAATCAAATCAAATGTATTTATATAGCCCTTCGTACATCAGCTGATATCTCAAAGTGCTGTACAGAAACCCAGCCTAAAACCCCAAACAGCAAACAATGCAGGTGTAAAAGCACGGTGGCTAGGAAAAACTCCCTAGAAAGGCCAAAACCTAGGAAGAAACCTAGAGAGGAACCGGGCTATGTGGGGTGGCCAGTCCTCTTCTGGCTGTGCCGGGTAGAGATTATAACAGAACATGACCAAGATGTTCAAATGTTCATAAATGACCAGCATGGTCAAATAATAATAAGGCAGAACAGTTGAAACTGGAGCAGCAGCACAGTCAGGTGGACTGGGGACAGCAAGGAGCCATCATGTCAGGTAGTCCTGGGGCACGGTCCTAGGGCTCAGGTCCTCCGAGAGAGAGAAAGTCCCATTCAAAGTCCTAGTTTCCCTAACCCTAAAACTAACCCTAGTCTGGGTCCAAAAGCCTTCTTAACAGCTTCTACCCCCCAAGCCATAAGACTCCTGAGCAGCTAATCAAAGGGCAACCCAGACCCTCTTTAACACTGCTGCTACTCTCTGTTTATTATCTATGCATAGTCACTTTAACTCTACCTACATGTACATATTACCTCCACTAACCGGTGCCCCCCGCACATTGACTCTGTACCAGAACCCCCTGTATATAGCCTCCACATTGACTCTGTACCGGTACCCC
>NW_025746123.1:42500-52500 GCF_021184085.1 Oncorhynchus gorbuscha
TGTGGCATACTGCATTAGCATCGAATAGCCCCCGTGATATGCAACTTTTCAGGGAAGTCAGGAACCAATATGCACAGTCAGTTAGGAAAGCTAAGGCCTGCTTTTTCAAACATAAATTTGCATCCTGTAGCACTAATTCCCAAAAGTTTTGAGACACTGTAAAGTCCATGGAGAATAACAGCACCTCCTCCGAGCTGCCTACTGCTCTGAGGCTAGGAAACACTGTCACCACTGATAAATCCATGGAGAATAACAGCACCTCCTCCCAGCTGCCTACTGCTCTGAGGCTAGGAAACACTGTCACCACTGATAAATCCATGGAGAATAACAGCACCTCCTCCCAGCTGCCTACTGCTCTGAGGCTAGGAAACACTGTCACCACCGATAAATCCATGGAGAATAACAGCACCTCCTCCCAGCTGCCTACTGCTCTGAGGCTAGGAAACACTGTCACCACCGATAAATCCATGGAGAATAACAGCACCTCCTCCCAGCTGCCTACTGCTCTGAGGCTAGGAAACACTGTCACCATCTCATTAATACACCACCGATAAATCCATGGAGAATAACAGCACCTCCTCCCAGCTGCCCACTGCTCTGAGGCTAGGAAACACTGTCACCACTGATAAATCCATGGAGAATAACAGCACCTCCTCCCAGCTGCCCACTGCTCTGAGGCTAGGAAACACTGTCACCACTGATAAATCCATGGAGAATAACAGCACCTCCTCCCAGCTGCCCACTGCTCTGAGGCTAGGAAACACTGTCACCACCGATAAATCTACGATAATCAATCATTTCAACAAGCACTTTTCTACGGCTGGCCTAGCTTTCCACCTGGCGAGCCCAACCCCGGCCAACAGCTCTGCACTCTCAGCAGAAACTTGCCCAAAGCCCCCCCCAGCATTCTCCTTCACCCAAATCCAGACAGCTGATGTCCTGAAAGAGCTGCAAAATCTGAATCCCTACAAATCAACTGTGCTAGACAATCTGGACCCTCTCTTTTAAAATTATCCACGAAATTGTTGCAACCCCTATTACTAGCCTGTTCAACCTCTCTTTCGTATAGTCTGAGATCCCCAAAGATTGGAAAGCAACTACGGTCATCCCCTGCACCTGCCCGCCTGTCCAACATCACTACTCTGGACAGCTCTGACTTAGAATACGTGGACAACTACAAATACCCAGGTGTCTGGTTAGACTGTAAACTCTCCTTCCAGACCCACATCAAACATCTCCAATCCAAAGTTAAATCTAGAATTGGCTTCCTATTTCACAACAAAGCATCATTCACTCATGCTGCCAAACATACCCTTGTAAAACTGACCATCCTACCAATCCTCGACTTCGGCGATGTCATTTACAAAATAGCCTCCAATACCCTACTCAACAAATTGGATGCAGTCTATCACAGTGCAATCCGTTTTGTCACCAAAGCCCCATATACTACCCACCATTGCGACCTGTACACGCCTCTCTTGTTGGCTGGCCTTTGCTTCATACTCATCGCCAAACCCACTGGCTCCATGTCATCTACAAGACCCTGCTAGGTAAAAGTCCCCCTTATCTCAGCTTGCTGGTCACCATAGCATCTCCCATCCCTAGCATGCGCTCCAGCAGGTATATCCTCTCTATTCATCCCCCATTAAAACCAATTCTTTCTTTGGCCGCCTCTCCTTCCAGTTCTCTGCTGCCAATGACTGGCGAACTACAAAAATCTCTGAAACTGGAAACACTTATCTCCCTCACTAGCTTTAAGCACCAACTGTCAGAGCAGCTCACAGATTACTGCATCTGTACATTAGCCCACCTATAATTTAGCCCAAACAACTACCTCTTTCCCAACTGTATTTATTTTATAAATTTATTTATTTTGCATCCTTTGCACCCCATTATTTCTATCTCTACTTTTCACATTCTTCCATTGCAAAACTACCATTCCAGTGTTTTACTTGCTATATTGTATTTACTTTGCCACCATGGCCTTTTTGCCTCATTACCTCCTTATCTCACATGAATACTCATTTGCTCACATCGTATATAGACTTGTTTATACTGTATTATTGACTGTATGTTTGTTTTACTCCATGTGTAACTCTGTGTTGTTGTATGTGTCGAACTGCTTTGCATTAATACATCCTGTCTGCCTCATTAATACATCCTGTCTGCCTCATTAACACATCCTGTCTGCCTCATTAACACATCCTGTCTGCCTCATTAATACATCCTGTCTGCCTCATTAATACATCCTGTCTGCCTCATTAATACATCCTGTCTGCCTCATTAATACATCCTGTCTGCCTCATTAATACATCCTGTCTGCCTCATTAATACATCCTGTCTGCCTCATTAACACATCCTGTCTGCCTCATTAACACATCCTGTCTGCCTCATTAACACATCCTGTCTGCCTCATTAATACATCCTGTCTGCCTCATTAATACATCCTGTCTGCCTCATTAACACATCCTGTCTGCCTCATTAACACATCCTGTCTGCCTCATGAATACATCCTGTCTGCCTCATTAACACATCCTGTCTGCCTCATTAATACATCCTGTCTGCCTCATTAACACATCCTGTCTGCCTCATTAATACATCCTGTCTGCCTCATGAATACATCCTGTCTGCCTCATTAACACATCCTGTCTGTCTCATTAACACATCCTGTCTGCCTCATTAACACATCCTGTCTGCCTCATTAATACATCCTGTCTGCCTCATTAACACATCCTGTCTGCCTCATTAATACATCCTGTCTGCCTCATTAATACATCCTGTCTGCCTCATTAATACATCCTGTCTGCCTCATTAATACATCCTGTCTGCCTCATTAACACATCCTGTCTGCCTCATTAACACATCCTGTCTGCCTACATCCTGTCTGCCTACATCCTGTCTGCCTCATTAACACATCCTGTCTGTCTCATTAATACATCCTGTCTGCCTCATGAATACATCCTGTCTGCCTCATTAACACATCCTGTCTGCCTCATGAATACATCCTGTCTGCCTCATGAATACATCCTGTCTGCCTCATTAACACATCCTGTCTGCCTCATTAACACATCCTGTCTGTCTCATTAATACATCCTGTCTGCCTCATGAATACATCCTGTCTGCCTCATTAACACATCCTGTCTGCCTCATTAACACATCCTGTCTGCCTCATTAACACATCCTGTCTGCCTACATCCTGTCTGCCTACATCCTGTCTGCCTCATTAACACATCCTGTCTGCCTACATCCTGTCTGCCTACATCCTGTCTGCCTCATTAACACATCCTGTCTGCCTACATCCTGTCTGCCTACATCCTGTCTGCCTACATCCTGTCTGCCTCATTAACACATCCTGTCTGCCTCATTAACACATCCTGTCTGCCTCATTAACACATCCTGTCTGCCTACATCCTGTCTGCCTCATTAATACATCCTGTCTGCCTCATTAATACATCCTGTCTGCCTCATTAACACATCCTGTCTGCCTCATTAACACATCCTGTCTGCCTCATTAACACATCCTGTCTGCCTCATTAATACATCCTGTCTGCCTCATTAACACATCCTGTCTGCCTCATGAATACATCCTGTCTGCCTCATTAACACATCCTGTCTGCCTCATTAATACATCCTGTCTGCCTCATTAACACATCTTGTCTGCCTCCCTGTCCAGAGGAACCCCTGCACACACACAAACACACACACACACAAACAAACACACACTGCTGTTGCATTGCGAGGCCCCAGCTCCAGACTCCTCCAGCTCCTATGTAAGGCTCCCGTACCTGCTCTGAATACCAACGCATACTTTAGTCTCTCAAGCTGCTGTCCTATTCTATACAGAACCTAGAGAGTCACTGAGTCACAGAGTCCAACTCACCCTGTAGTCTCTCCAGCTGCTGTCCTATTCTATACAGAATCTAGAGAGTCACTGAGTCACAGAGTCCAACTCACCCTGTAGTCTCTCCAGCTGCTATCCTATTCTATACATAATCTAGAGAGTCACTGAGTCACAGAGTCCAACTCACCCTTTAGTCTCTTTCTATACAGAACCTAGAGAGTCACTGAGTCACAGAGTCCAACTCACCCTTTAGTCTCTTTCTATACAGAACCTAGAGAGTCACTGAGTCACAGAAATCACAGAGTCCAACTCACCCTGTAGTCTCTCCAGCTGCTGTCCTATTCTATACAGAACCTAGAGAGTCACTGAGTCACAGAGTCCAACTCACCCTGTAGTCTCTCCAGCTGCTGTCCTATTCTATACAGAACCTAGAGAGTCACTGATTCACAGAAATCACAGAGTCCAACTCACCCTGTAGTCTCTTTCTATACAGAACCTAGAGAGTCACTGAGTCACAGAAATCACAGAGTCCAACTCACCCTGTAGTCTCTCAAGCTGCTGTCCTATTCTATACAGAACCTAGAGAGTCACTGAGTCACAGAGTCCAACTCACCCTGTAGTCTCTCCAGCTGCTGTCCTATTCTATACAGAACCTAGAGAGTCACAGAGTCCAACTCACCCTGTAGTCTCTCCAGCTGCTGTCCTATTCTATACAGAACCTAGAGAGTCACTGAGTCACAGAGTCCAACTCACCCTGTAGTCTCTCCAGCTGCTGTCCTATTCTATACAGAACCTAGAGAGTCACTGAGTCACAGAGTCCAACTCACCCTGTAGTCTCTCCAGCTGCTGTCCTATTCTATACAGAACCTAGAGAGTCACTGATTCACAGAGTCCAACTCACCCTGTAGTCTCTCCAGCTGCTGTCCTATTCTATACAGAACCTAGAGAGTCACTGAGTCACAGAGTCCAACTCACCCTGTAGTCTCTCCAGCTGCTGTCCTATTCTATACAGAACCTAGAGAGTCACTGATTCACAGAGTCCAACTCACCCTGTAGTCTCTCCAGCTGCTGTCCTATTCTATACAGAACCTAGAGAGTCACTGAGTCACAGAGTCCAACTCACCCTGTAGTCTCTCCAGCTGCTATCCTATTCTATACAGAACCTAGAGAGTCACTGAGTCACAGAGTCCAACTCACCCTGTAGTCTCTCCAGCTGCTGTCCTATTCTATACAGAACCTAGAGAGTCACTGAGTCACAGAGTCCAACTCACCCTGTAGTCTCTCCAGCTGCTGTCCTATTCTATACAGAACCTAGAGAGTCACTCATTGTTTTTCCATGCAGTGTCTCTTGTTTAGTCAGCCTGTTTAATATACTGTCTGTTTTCTGTGTGTTGTCCGAAACAGGACGTGTTCTTGACATGCTTCTCTCTGGTGAGCCCTGCCTCCTTTGAGAACGTCAGAGCTAAGGTGAGTGTCTCTATCGCCCTGCTAAATAACAGTGATGGTAATATCTCTAATATAGTCAGCTCCACATTGTACAGTCATATCTCTATCGCCCTGCTAAATAACAGTGATGGTAATATCTCTAATATAGTCAGCTCCACATTGTACAGTCATATCTCTAATATGGTCAGCTCCACGTTGTACAGTCATATCTCTAATATGGTCAGCTCCACATTGTACAGTCATATCTCTAATATGGTCAGCTCCACATTGTACAGTCATATCTCTAATATGGTCAGCTCCACATTGTACAGTAATATCTCTAATATGGTCAGCTCCACGTTGTACAGTAATATCTCTAATATGGTCAGCTCCACGTTGTACAGTCATTTCTCTAATATGGTCAGCTCCACATTGTACAGTCATATCTCTAATATGGTCAGCTCCACGTTGTACAGTCATATCTCTAATATGGTCAGCTCCACATTGTACAGTCATATCTCTAATATGGTCAGCTCCACATTGTACAGTCATATCTCTAATATGGTCAGCTCCACATTGTACAGTAATATCTCGAATATGGTCAGCTCCACGTTGTACAGTAATATCTCTAATATGGTCAGCTCCACATTGTACAGTCATATCTCTAATATGGTCAGCTCCACGTTGTACAGTCATATCTCTAATATGGTCAGCTCCACGTTGTACAGTAATATCTCTAATATAGTCAGCTCCACGTTGTACAGTAATATCTCTAATATAGTCAGCTCCACGTTGTACAGTAATATCTCTAATATAGTCAGCTCCACATTGTACAGTAATATCTCTAATATGGTCAGCTCCACGTTGTACAGTAATATCTCTAATATAGTCAGCTCCACGTTGTACAGTAATATCTCTAATATAGTCAGCTCCACGTTGTACAGTCATATCTCTAATATAGTCAGCTCCACGTTGTACAGTAATATCTCTAATATAGTCACCTCCACGTTGTACAGTAATATCTCTAATATAGTCAGCTCCACGTTGTACAGTCATATCTCTAATATAGTCAGCTCCACGTTGTACAGTAATATCTCTAATATAGTCAGCTCCACGTTGTACAGTAATATCTCTAATATGGTCAGCTCCACGTTGTACAGTCATATCTCTAATATAGTCAGCTCCACGTTGTACAGTAATATCTCTAATATAGTCAGCTCCACGTTGTACAGTCATATCTCTAATATAGTCAGCTCCACGTTGTACAGTAATATCTCTAATATGGTCAGCTCCACGTTGTACAGTAATATCTCTAATATAGTCAGCTCCACATTGTACAGTAATATCTCTAATATGGTCAGCTCCACGTTGTACAGTAATATCTCTAATATGGTCAGCTCCACATTGTACAGTCATATCTCTAATATGGTCAGCTCCACGTTGTACAGTAATATCTCTAATATGGTCAGCTCCACGTTGTACAGTAATATCTCTAATATGGTCAGCTCCACGTTGTACAGTAATATCTCTATGGTCAGCTCCACATTGTACAGTCATATCTCTAATATGGTCAGCTCCACATTGTACAGTCATATCTCTAATATGGTCAGCTCCACGTTGTACAGTCATATCTCTAATATGGTCAGCTCCACGTTGTACAGTCATATCTCTAATATGGTCAGCTCCACGTTGTACAGTAATATCTCTAATATGGTCAGCTCCACGTTGTACAGTAATATCTCTAATATAGTCAGCTCCACATTGTACAGTAATATCTCTAATATGGTCAGCTCCACATTGTACAGTAATATCTCTATGGTCAGCTCCACATTGTACAGTCATATCTCTAATATGGTCAGCTCCACATTGTACAGTCATATCTCTAATATAGTCAGCTCCACATTGTACAGTCATATCTCTAATATGGTCAGCTCCACATTGTACAGTCATATCTCTAATATGGTCAGCTCCACATTGTACAGTCATATCTCTAATATGGTCAGCTCCACATTGTACAGTCATATCTCTAATATGGTCAGCTCCACATTGTACAGTAATATCTCTATGGTCAGTTCCACATTGTACAGTAATATCTCTAATATAGTCAGCTCCACATTGTACAGTCATATCTCTAATATGGTCAGCTCTACATTGTACAGTAATATCTCTAATATAGTCAGCTCCACATTGTACAGTCATATCTCTAATATGGTCAGCTCCACGTTGTACAGTCATATCTCTAATATGGTCAGCTCTACACTGTACAGTGTTACATTGTGTTTATTCATGTTGCTGTTGGGGCTGTTGGCCCAACTCCGCAACCTCTTTATGTAGGTCGACCTTTAAGACCTTATAACCCTTTGACCTTCATGATCTTAACAGTGGCACTTCCGGGTACCACTGTTCAAGGTCACATAGAGGTCAAGGGTTAATTTTTATTACATTTAAAAAAATGTAACTAGGCAAGTCAGTTAAGAACAAATTATTGTTTACAATGATGGTCTAAGGCACTGCATCTCAGTGGTAGAGGCGTCACGACAGACACCCTGGTTCGAATCCAGGCTGTATCACAACCGGACATGATTGGGAGTCCCATAGGGCGGCGTACAATTGGCCCAGTGTCGTCTGGGTTTGGCCCGGGGTAGGCCGTCATTGTAAATAATAATTTGTTCTTAACTGACTTGCCTAGTTCAATAAAGGTTCAAATGAAATGAAAATGAACCCTTGACCTTTGACCTCTATGTGACCTTGAACAGTGGTACCGGAAGTGCGTCACCACTGCCCCAACACCCCCATCATCCTGGTGGGCACGAAGCTGGACCTGAGGGACGACAAGGACACTATTGAGAGGCTGAGGGACAAGAAGTTGTCCCCAATCACCTACCCTCAGGGCCTGGCCATGGCACGGGAGATAGGTGGGTGTCTGTGGAGGATGGTGTTTTAGAAGTGGTCCCCAATCACCTACCCTCAGGGCCTGGCCATGGCACGGGAGATAGGTGGGTGTCTGTGGAGGGTGGTGTTTTAGAAGTTGTCCCCAATCACCTACCCTCAGGGCCTGGCCATGGCATGGGAGATAGGTGGGTGTCTGTGGAGGGTGGTGTTTTAGAAGTTGTCCCCAATCACCTACCCTCAGGGCCTGGCCATGGCACGGGAGATAGGTGGGTGTCTGTGGAGGGTGGTGTTGTAGTTTGAGAACGAGAGCGAGGATGTAGTGTGTTTGAATGTGTTTCTGACAGCTTCTTTGAGCTCTAGGTGAACTCACCTATTTTTGAGTCCCAAGTTTCTGACTGACCAATTGGATGTGTGTGTCTGTCCTCATCCCCTTCTCTGATTGGCTGTCTCCTGTCCCCTACAGGTGCGGTGAAGTACCTGGAGTGCTCAGCCCTGACCCAGAGGGGGCTGAAGACGGTTTTCGACGAGGCCATCCGGGCTGTCCTGTGCCCGCCACCAATCAAAAAGAGGCGCAAGAAGTGCACCCTCTTCTGAGGGGAGGGGGGCGAGGAGGAGGGGGTCTGCAAGAAATTAAAACTGAATCTACTGCTAATCTATCGCTGTCAGTGTCTCAAATACTACTCTAGTCCCCCTTTAACACTGGCCAAAAGTAGTGCACTATGTAGGGAATAGGGTTGTTGTTTGTAAGGGAGTAGTAGTGCACTATGTAGGGAATAGGGTTGTTGTTTGTAAGGGAGTAGTAGTGCACTATGTAGGGAATAGGGTTGTTGTTTGTAAGGGAGTAGTAGTGCACTATGTAGGGAATAGGGTTGTTGTTTGTAAGGGAGTAGTAGTGCACTATGTAGGGAATAGGGTTGATGTTTCAAAGGGAGTAGTAGTGCACTATGTAGGGAATAGGGTTGATGTTTGTAAGGGAGTAGTAGTGCACTATGTAGGGAATAGGGTTGTTGTTTGTAAGGGAGTAGTAGTGCACTATGTAGGGAATAGGGTTGTTGTTTGTAAGGGAGTAGTAGTGCACTATGTAGGGAATAGGGTTGTTGTTTGTAAGGGAGTAGTAGTGCACTATGTAGGGAATAGGGTTGTTGCTTGTAGGAGAGCAGTAGTGCACTATGTAGGGAATAGGGTTGTTGTTTTTAAGGGAGTAGTAGTGCACTATGTTAGGGAATAGGGTTGTTGTTTGTAAGGGAGTAGTAGTGCACTATGTAGGGAATAGGCAACGCTTCACAGATATAGGTTGAACTTGAAAGTGTGTCCCAAATTGCACCTGATTCCTTAAATAGTGCACTACTTTTGACCAGGGCCCACATAGGGAATAGGGTGCCATTTGGGAAACAGACTGAGGCACAATTAATTGAACTCCTCTTCAGGACTTTTTTGTGACCGATGCCTTAAATCAATGTGTCTCAGAGAGAGAGGCTATTGAATGGGTCAGTGTCTCAGAGAGAGAGGCCATTGAATGGGTCAGTGTCTCAGAGAGAGAGGCCATTAAATGGGTCAGTGTCTCAGAGAGAGAGGTCATTGAATGGGTCAGTGTCTCAGAGAGAGAGGCCATTAAATGGGTCAGTGTCTCAGAGAGAGAGGTAACCAGTAGAGTACTATAAGACCAGGTGATTGGTTTATGTCTGTAACCAGTACAGTACTAGTACTGTAGGACCAGGTGATTGGTTTATGTCTGTAACCAGTACAGTACTGTAGGACCAGGTGATTGGATTATGTCTGTAACCAGTAGAGTACTATAAGACCAACTTACCTACAAGCCCCCCTTTAACCAACAGTGTAGAC
>NW_025746123.1:57500-77500 GCF_021184085.1 Oncorhynchus gorbuscha
TCGTCAGCCACGGCTTAGAACACAAGCCGCACCTCATCTTCAACTGCGACGAGATGGGGTTTTCGGACAAGCTCAAGTCCGGGGAGAAAGTTCTCTGTGGAAAAGGCAGGAAACACATCTATCAACAACAGCAGCAGCACACCACTAGGGAACATATTACCATGCGCTGCTGTGTGAGTGCAGCTGGTGAGAGTATCCCGCCTTTTGTAATCTTCCACAAGTGCCTCCCCAGTACGGCCTATGCCCTCGAGGGTCCACCGAAGGCCCTGTATGCTGTGTCCCCTAAAGGCTACATGGACGCAGAACTTTTCCTGAAGTGGCTGCTCTTTTTCGTGAAGCACGCCCCAAAGGAGAGGCCCCTGGTGCTCGTAGTGGACCAGCATAAAACTCATCTGTCCAGGGAGGTGGTCAAGTTTTGCCGGGAAAATCAGGTGGAGGTGGTCTGTCTGCCGGCGAATACCCACGTGTTGCAGCCATTGGAAATCAGCGTCTTTGGCCCGCTGAAGACTGTGTTCAGCAGGAATGCTGCACGTCTAGGTCTGGTGCGGGGCGATCTTGTCATCGGCAAGAAGCACTTCTCCGCCATGCTGCGAGAGGCCTATCCCCAGGCGGTCACTAAGAAAAACATTATGGCTGGGTTCAAGAAGGCAGGGATTTTCCCCCTCAACAGAGAGGCCTTTGACTCCTGCCAGCTGGTGAAGCTGGAGCCGACCACCCCGGACCCCAACGCAGCAACCTCAGAGGCCACTGCAGGAACCCCCGACCCCAAAGCAGCAGAGAGCCCAGCAACGACCACATGTCTTGTCCCGGGTGGCTGCTGTTCGACCTGCGGGCAGCGTGCCCCTCCCACAAACCCTTTGGTGGCCGCAGGACTCGTCTCTCCAGACCCGGCCAATGTCCTGGTGCCCCCAGTCTTCCAGACATCTAACCGGCAGAAAGTGAAGCGTCGACTCCTCCTGCCGGAGGACTACAACAAACTCCTTCATCGACAGGAGGCTGGAGAGAAGGAGAAGCAGGAGAGAAAGAGGAAGAGGGAGGAGCTGCAGAGGACGAGAGAGAAGAGAGAGTCCGGCAGAAACAACAAAGTGAAGAGGAAATGGCAGGCTGAGGTATCAGAGCTTGACGGAGATGTGTCAGAGCACTGTGCACCAGTGTCAGAGGACGATGTCTGTCTGCAGCCCCAATTACCTTGGGTTTTCAGTTTTCCATCTTTTCATAGTTTACTCTAGTCATATGAAAGATGATGCTCTGAAGCTCGCTGTCATCAGAAATAATCTCTGGTTGTGTCCGAGAGGAAATCGAGATAGTAAGAGAATAAGAAGAGAGAGGGGGGGGGTAGAGAGAGGGAGGGAGAGAGAGAGGGGGTGGTAAAGGGAGGGAGAGAGAGAGGGGGTGGTAAAAGGGAGGGAGAGAGAGAGGGGGTGGTAAAAGGGAGGGAGAGAGAGGGGGTGGTAAAGGGAGGGAGAGAGAGAGGGGGGTAGAGGGAGGGAGGGAGGGAGAGAGAGAGGGGGTAGAGGGAGGGAGGGAGAAAGGAGGGGGGAGAAAGAGGGGGTTAAGAGAGAGTGTAGAGGGAGGGAGAGAGAAAGAAAGAGAGGGGGTAGAGGGAGGGAGAGAGAAAGAAAGAGGGGGTAGAGGGAGGGAGAAAGAGGGGGTTAAGAGAGGGTGTAGAGGGAGGGTGAGAAAGAAAGAGGGGGTAGAGGGAGGGGGAGGGAGAAAGAGAGGGGGTAGAGGGAGGGAGAAAGAGAGGGGGTAGAGGGAGAGAGAAAGAGAGGGGGTAGAGGGAGGGAGAGAGAAAGAGAGGGTGAGAGATGTTTCTTTGCCAGTGTTATTTATTTTAGCAGAAGGATTTCTGTTTAGTTTTTACCAGCTCCATGCTTCTGTGTTGTTGCATCAGTGATATTCTACTGAACTTTGATTAAGGAAGAACTCGGGAACAAAAACAACAAATGTAACATTTAACAGAACAAAAGGAACGGTCTGTTTTTGATGTCCAGGGGTGTATTCATTATGCCGATTCTGTTGCAAAACATTTCTTAAACGGAAGCAGACGGAAACAAAACGGGGAGAGACTTACCTGGATTTGTCCAATAGAAACTCCAAACAGTTACAAAACGTTACGTTGTGCAGCAGAATTGGTGGAATGAATACACCCCTGTTTTAATGTTGCCAAAAGATAGCTCTTCACTGAACTTGTCATTTAAAAAAGGGGTCGTATTAGTGAACACTAATAAGTGCTAACCTTCATATATACACACTGAACAAAAATATATATGCAACATGTAAAGTGTTGGTCCCATGTTTCATGAGCGGAAATAAAAGATCCCAAAAATTTTCCATATGCACAAAAAGCTTATTTCTCTCAAATGTTGTGCACAAATGTGTTTACATCCCTGTTAGTGAGCATTTCTCCTTTGTCAAGATAATCCATCCACAGGACCAGGTGTGGCATATCAAAAAGCTGATTAAACAGCATGATCATTACACAGGTGCACCTTGTGCTGGGGACAATAGCATGACACTCTAAAATGTGCAGATGTCTCAAGTTGAGGGAGCGTGCAATTTGCATGCTGACCGCAGGAATGTCCAGCAGAGTTGTTGCCTGAGAACTTAATGTTAATTTCTTTACCGCCTTCAGTGTTGTTTTCGAGGATTTGGCAGTAGGTCCATCAGGCCTCACAACCGCAGACAGCGTTGTATGGCGTCGTGTGAGCGAGTTTACGGTTTACTGATGTCAACTGATGTCAATGTGAACAGAGTGTCCCATGGTGGCGGTGGGGTTATGGTCTGGTGTTTACTGATGTCAACGATGTGAACAGAGGTCCCCATGGTGGCGGTGGGGTTATGGTATGGTGTTTACTGATGTCATGGTGTTTACTGATGTGTGAACAGAGGTCCCCATGGTGGCGGTGGGGTTATGAACAGAGGTATGGTCATGGGCATAAGCTACGGACAACGAACACAATTGCATTTTATCGATGGCATTTTGAATGCAGAAAAATACAGTGACGAGATCCTGAGGCCCATTAGAGGTATGTGTGACCAACAGATGCATGTCTGTATTCCCAGTCATGTGAAATCCATAGATTAGGGCCTAATGAATATATTTAATTTGACTGATTTCCTTATATGAACTGTAACTCAGTAAAATCAGTTAAATTGTTGTATGTTGAGTTTATATATTTTCATTCCGTATAGTACTTATAAGCTCTTGAAAACCCTTCCTATCCGTAGGGTCAAATGTATACACTTTCTGTAGCAGTTTGCACAGATCCATACGCTGTGTGTGCCTCCAGTAGACTAACTATCCCCAGTTATACTGACACACAGGTGCCCCATAATGACAAAGCAAAAGCAGGTTTTTAGATATTTTTTCAAATGTAAAAAAATGGAAATATGACATTTACATAAGTATGCAGACCCTTTACTCAGTACTTTGTTCAAGCCCCTTTGGCATCGATAACAGCCTTGAGTCTTATTGGGTATGATGCTACAAGTTTGGCACACCTGCATTTGGGGAGTTTCTCCCGTTCCTCTCTGGAGATCCTGTCAAACTCTGTCAGACACCTATTTTCAGGTCACTCCAGTGATATCCGATTGGGTTCAAGTCCGGGAAACTCAAGAACATTCAGAGACTTGTCCCGAAGCCACTCCTGTGTTGTCTTGGCTGTGTGCTTAGGGTCGTTGTCCTGTTGGAAGGTGAACCTTCTCCCCAATCTGAGGTCCTGAGTTATATGGAGCAGGTTTTTATTAAGGATCTCTCTGTACTTTGGGCCATTCATCTTTGCCTCGATCCTGACTAGTCTCCCAGTCCCTTCTGCTGAAAAACATCCCCACAGCATGGTGCTGCTACCACCATGCTTCACCGTAGGGATGGTGACAGGTTTCCTCCAGACCTGACACTTGGCATTCAGTTTCATCAGACCAGAGAATCTTGTTTCTCACGGTATGAGAGTCCTCTAGGTGCTTTATGACAAACTCCAAGCGGACTGTCATGAGCCTTTTAATGAGGAGTGGCTTCTGTCTGGCCACTCTACCATAATGGCCTGATTGGTGGAGTGTTGCAGAGATGGTTATCCTTCTAGAAGGTTCTCCCATCTACACAGAGGAACTCTGGAGCTCTGTCAGAGTGATCATTGGGTTCTTGGTCATCCCCCTGATCAAGGCCCTTCTCCCCTGATTGCTCAGTTTGGCCGGGCGGCCAGCTCTAGGTAGAGTCTTGGTGGTTCCAAACTTCTTCAATTTAAGAATGATGGAGGCCACTGTGTTCTTGGGGACCTTCAATGCTGCAGAAATGTTTTGGTACCCTTCCCCAGATCTGTGCCTCGAAACAATTCCTTCGACCTCATGGCTTGGTTTTTATTCTGACATTCACTGTCAACTGTGGGACCTTATATAGACAGGTGTGTTATATAGACAGGTGTGTGCCTTTCCAAATAATGTTCAATCAACTGTGGGTCCTTTTATAGACAGGTGTGTGCCTTTCCAAATCATGTCCAATCAACTGTGGGACCTTTTATAGACAGGTGTGTGCCTTTCCAAATCATGTCCAATCAACTGTGGGACCTTATATAGACAGGTGTGTGCCTTTCTAAATCATGTCCAATCAACTGTGGGACCTTATATAGACAGGTGTGTGCCTTTCCAAATCATGTCCAATCAACTGTGGGTCCTTTTATAGACAGGTGTGTGCCTTTCCAAATCATGTCCAATCAACTGTGGGACCTTATATAGACAGGTGTGTGCCTTTCTAAATCATGTCCAATCAACTGTGGGACCTTATATAGACAGGTGTGTGCCTTTCTAAATCATGTCCAATCAACTGTGGGACCTTTTATAGACAGGTGTGTGCCTTTCCAAATCATGTCCAATCAACTGTGGGACCTTATATAGACAGGTGTGTGCCTTTCCAAATCATGTCCAATCAACTGTGGGACCTTATATAGACAGGTGTGTGCCTTTCCAAATCATGTCCAATCAACTGTGGGACCTTTTATAGACAGGTGTGTGCCTTTCCAAGTCATGTTCAATCAACTGTGGGACCTTTTATAGACAGGTGTGTGCCTTTCCAAATCATGTCCAATCAACTGTGGGACCTTTTATAGACAGGTGTGTGCCTTTCCAAATCATGTTCAATCAACTGTGGGACCTTTTATAGACAGGTGTGTGCCTTTCCAAATCATGTCCAATCAACTGTGGGTCCTTTTATAGACAGGTGTGTGCCTTTCCAAATCATGTCCAATCAACTGTGGGACCTTATATAGACAGGTGTGTGCCTTTCTAAATCATGTCCAATCAAATCAAATCAAAATCAAATCAAATCAAATTTATTTATATAGCCCTTCGTACATCAGCTGATATCTCAAAGTGCTGTACAGAAACCCAGCCTAAAACCCCAAACAGCAAACAATGTGTGCCGGTTAGGAAAAACTCCCTAGAAAGGCCAAAACCTAGGAAGAAACCTAGAGAGGAACCGGGCTATGTGGGGTGGCCAGTCCTCTTCTGGCTGTGCCGGGTAGAGATTATAACAGAACATGACCAAGATGTTCAAATGTTCATAAATGACCAGCTAATAAGGCAGAACAGTTGAAACTGGAGCAGCAGCACAGTCAGATGGACTGGGGACAGCAAGGAGCCATCATGTCAGGTAGTCCTGGGGCACGGTCCTAGGGCTCAGGTCCTCCGAGAGAGAGAAAGAAAGAGAGAATTAGAGAGAGCATGGGGTCCAATCAACTCTGGGACCAGGTGGAGATTATAACAGAACGTGGCCAAGATGTTCAAATGTTCATAAATGACCAGCATGGTTGAATAATAGTAAGGCAGAACAGTTGAAACTGGAGCCATGGCCAGGTGGACTGGGGACAGCAAGGAGTCCTCATGTCAAGTCCTGGGACATGGTCCTAGGGCCCAGGCCAGTTGAAACTGGAGCATCAGCATGGCCAGGTGGACTGGGGACAGCAAGGAGTCATCATGAGTCCTGGGGCATGGTTCTAGGGCTCAGGTCCTCCGAGAGAGAGAAAGAAAGAGAAGGAGAGTGTGCACTTAGATTTACACAGGACACCGAATAGGACAGGAGAAGTACTCCAGATAAACAAACTGACCCTAGCCCCCCGACACATAAACTACTGCAGCATAAATACTGGAGGCTGAGACAGGAGGGGTCAGGAGACACTGTGGCCCCATCCGAGGATGGGACCTTATATAGACAGGTGTGTGCCTTTCTAAATCATGTCCAATCAACTGTGGGACCTTTTATAGACAGGTGTGTGCCTTTCCAAATCATGTCCAATCAACTGTGGGACCTTATATAGACAGGTGTGTGCCTTTCCAAATCATGTCCAATCAACTGTGGGACCTTATATAGACAGGTGTGTGCCTTTCCAAATCATGTCCAATCAACTGTGGGACCTTTTATAGACAGGTGTGTGCCTTTCCAATTCATGTCCAATCAACTGTGGGACCTTTTATAGACAGGTGTGTGCCTTTCCCAATCATGTCCAATCAACTGTGGGACCTTATATAGACAGGTGTGTGCCTTTCCAAACCATGTCCAATCAACTGTGGGACCTTATATAGACAGGTGTGTGCCTTTCCAAACCATGTCCAATCAACTGTGGGACCTTATATAGACAGGTGTGTGCCTTTCCAAATCATGTCCAATCAACTGAATAACATAACAAAATATGGAAAAAGTCAAGGGGTTTGAATACTTTCTGAATGCACTGTATAGAGGGATTAGGGTGACATTTCTGATGCTCACAGTCAACCAGACATGGGATTTTCCCTGACTAATCAGGAATTCTTGGTTTTGAGGGAATAAGGCTGTCACGTAACAAAATGTGGAAAAAGTGTAGGGGTCTGAATACTTCTCGAATCCGGTGTACTTTATATACGAGGTCTTATAACCATGTATGATAATGTATGACTGTGGGTATTAAAATGTTTCATAACAGCGCCAAAGTTGGGCTTGTTCCAGCCATATTTTGATTTTAGGCAGTGACTTTTGCTCCACGGGGATTGAGATAGAAGTTGCACTCCCATACCCCGGATGTGATTATTGTGTTTGTGTCGGCAGAGAAGGAGATGCCTCTGCCCGTACAGGTCTTTAACTTTCAGGTAAACTTGTGTTTTCAACAGTTTATATAACCGGGAACACGTTTGAATGACTATATATATTTTTGTTTAGATTGAGTTTATCTATTTGGTCCTCTAACAAAGTGTTTTCAAGCTAACAAGCTAATCTCGCTAGCTAATGTTAGCTAAGAAGCTATGCTGGGGTCTCAACATCAAGTTAGTCCTTATTAGCTAATAAATTTAGCGTTAGGGCGGATTGAACTAGGTTTATTATAGATTATAAATCTTCAATTTGTTTGATAGATATAGCTAACTAGTCGGCGGATTTTTAAAAAACAAACAAGTGTAGCTAAATTAGTTATATAAAATGTAAACAGACAGTTTGATGGCTCGTTGAGTCGTTGCTGTAATTTGCTCATTTAAAAAGAAACCTGACTGCAGTTCCTAATTCCTTACTAGCATAGCTACATCTGTGTCAAACGTTTGCGTAGACACCTAAAATGCAAGCCATTTAGCTAACTAAAATAAAAATGTAGTTAGCTAGAGAAGATTGCCATGGAAAACTTTTAAATTGTCTGTTATAATCAACTAGATAAACAACATCCACCGGACTGGCAGAAGTTACTGTCACCCTGAAACCTTTCACCAACTCTTGCAGTTCAGTTTAGGCGCTGTTCATTTAGAGACAACGCATTAATTGACATCCCTTTAATTGCAAGAAGCAGGACATGTTTCTTAAATGTCTCAGACCTTTCTTCCACCAATTTCTTTCACATGTGTGACCCACCTTGTTTGTACAGCAACAAATATATACTACATCACCAAATGTATGTGGACACCTCTTCAAATTAGTGGATTCTGCTATTTGAGCCACACCCATTGCTGACAGGTGTATAAAATCGAGCACACAGCCATGCAATCTCTATTAAATAAAATCCATGCAATCTACATAGACAAACATTGTCAGTAGAATGGCCCGTACTGAAGAGCTCAGTGACTTTCAACGTGGCACCGTCATAAGATGCCACTATTCCAACAAGTCAGTTTGTAAAATTTCTACCAAGCTAGAGCTGCCCTGGACAAATGTAAGTGCTGATATTGTGAAGTGAAAATGTCTTAAGAGCAACAACGACTCGGCCGCGAAGTTGTAGGCCTCACAAGATCAGACTGGGACCACTGAAGCACTACTAAGTTCCAAACTGCCTCTAGAAGCAACGTCAGCACAATAACTGTTCGTCGGAAGCTTCATGGGCTCTCGAGTGGCGCAGCGGTCTAAGGCACTGCACCTTGGTGCTAGAGGTGTCACTACAGACCCTGGTTTGTTTCCAATATAATAATAACCGACCAAGTCCCATTTAGGGCGGTGCACAATTGGCCCAGCGACTTACAGTCATGGGTGGTAGGCTGTCATTGTAAATAAGAATTTGTTACGTAACTGACTTGCCTGGTTAAATAAAGTTTTTTTCACAATCTATGGGTTCCCATGGGACGGTGGCATTGTGATCCAGCGTCGTTCGGCCATGGAAACCCATTAAATGTTTTGTCAGCCGGGGAAACTGTCATTGTAAATAAGTTTTTTTGTTGTGAAGCTCACAGCCATTGGAATCTGGAGCAGTGGAAAGTTTTTTGTTCTCTGGGTTGAATCACACTTCACCTTCTGGCAGTCCAACTGGGTTTGGTGGGTGCAAGGAGAATGTTACCTGTCCCAAAGCATAGTGCCAACTGAAAGTTTGTGGATGCAAGGAGAATGTTACCTGTCCCAAAGCATAGTGCCAACTGTAAAGTTTGGTGGATGCAAGGAGAATGTTACCTGTCAAAGCATAGTGCCAACTGTACAGTTTGGTGGATGCAAGGAGAATGTTACCTGTCCCAAAGCATAGTGCCAACTGTAAAGTTTGGTGGAGAAAGAATAATGGTCTGGGGCTGTTTTTCATGGTTCAGGCCCCTTAGTTACAGTGAAGGGAAATGTTTACGCAACAGCACAGATTGTTTTTTTGTGGCAACAGTTTGGGGAAGGCCCTTTCCTGTTTCAGCATGACAATTTCCCCGTGCACCAAGCGAGGTCCATACAGAAATGGTTTGTCGATCGGTGTGGAAGAACTTGACTAGCCTACACAGAGCCCTGACCTCAAGCCCATCGAATTACTTTGGGATGAATTTGAACGCCCACTGCGAGCCAGGCCTAATCGCCCAACATAATCACCCAACCTCACTAATGTTCTTGTGGCTGAATGGAAGCAAGTCCCTGCAGCAATGTTCCAACATCTAGTGGAAAGCCTTCCCAGAAGAGTGGAGGCTGTTGTAGCAACAAAAGGGGGACCAACTCCATATTAATACCCATGATTTTGGAATAAGATGTTTGACGAGGGGGTGTCCACATACTTTTGGTCATGTAGTTAAAAAAATATATTTTATTTTTATTTCACCTTTATTTAACCAGGTAGGCTAGTTGAGAACAAGTTCTCATTTACAACTGCGACCTGGCCAAGATAAAGCGTAGCAGGGTGAACAGACAGCAACACAGTTACACATGGAGTAAACAATAAACAAGTCAATAACACAGTATAATTTTTTTAAAGAGTCTATATACACTGTGTGCAAAAGGCATGAGGAGGTAGGTGATTACTTACAATACACAACCTCAAATAACATCCAGCTAATGTGGTGAGAGTTCTGGCTAGCCAACTGACATGACTTATCATGCGAAGTGCTTTAAGTCATCAAGGACAGAGATCACTCTTCTGCCCCCCCCCCTTCCTTCCTTCCCCTGCATCTCACCCTCTCCCGCCTCCCCTCCATCTCCCCCTCTCCCTCCACCCCTCCCCCTTCCTTCCCTGCATCTCCCCCTCTCCTCCCCCCCTTCCTTCCCTGCATCTCCCCCTCTCCTGCCTCCCCTCCAACTCCCATCTCCCGCCTCCCCTCCCTCTCCCCCATCACCTCCCTCCTCCAGGACAGCTCAGTGTCAGAGCTGGAGGTTGCCGCAGGGGCAGAACAAGCTCAGGCTCAGGACAGCGAAAGAGACAGGGCCATGGCCACAGACAGGGGTAAGAGTAGGCCTAGCTTGGCCCAGACCTCGGCCTCAGAGCTTCCCTGTACCTCCCATAGCAGCAGCAGACCCAATCAGCTGTCAGCGTTCACTGCAGGGGACTATGTCCTCAGCTCCAGCCTCTCAGCATGCTCCCTGCTCCCAGAGGTAGGACCACCAGAGCAGACAGAGCGAAGCTCTGATATATGGAGTTGTTTTAAGGTCTCCCACGCTCACTCTCATCTCCGTCTCATCTTCTCTCTCCCCCTCTCTCTCTCCATCTCCCCTTCTTTCTCCCCCGCTCGCTCGCTCCCTCTCCATCTCACCTTCTCTCTCCCCCTCCCTTCCATCCCTCTCTCTACCCATCTCTCTCCATCTCCCCCGCTCTCCATCTCCCTCGCTCTCTCTCTCCATCTCCCACGCTCACTCTCTCTCCATCTCATCTTCTCTCTCCTCTCTCTCCCATCCCTCTCTCCTCTAGGGGGCTGTTGAGCCGATGCAGATCGATGCTGACCCCCAGGAAGACCAGCAGAATGCTCCAGACACCAACTATGTGGTGGAAAACCCCACACTGGTATGTTACTGTAGCACTAAGCTAGCACTGGTACGTTACTGTAGCACTAAGCTAGCACTGGTACGTTACTATATCACTAAGCTAGCACTGGTATGTTACTATATCACTAAGTTAGCACTGGTACGTTACTATAGCACTAAGCTAGCACTGGTACGTTACTATAGCACTAAGCTAGCACTGGTACGTTACTATAGCACTAAGCTAGCACTGGTACGTTACTATAGCACTAAGCTAGCACTGGGGCGTTACTGTAGCACTAAGCTAGCCCAAGCACTGGTATATTACTATAGCACTAAGCTAGCCCTAGCACTGGTACCTTACTATAGCACTAAGCTAGCCCTAGCACAGGTACATTACTATAGCACTAAGCTAGCACTGGTACATTACTATAACACTAAGCTAGCACTGGTACCTTACTATAGCACTAAGCTAGCACTGGTACATTACTATAGCACTAAGCTAGCCCTAGCACGTTACTATAGCACTAAGCTAGCCCTAGCACATTACTATAGCACTAAGCTAGCCCTAGCACTGGTACCTTACTATAGCACTAAGTTAGCCCTGGCATGTTACTATAGCACTAAGCTAGCCCTAGCACTGATACCTTACTATAGCACTAAGTTAGCCCTAGCACGTTACTATAGCACTAAGCTAGCCCTAGTACATTACTATAGCACTAAGCTAGCCCTAGCACTGATACCTTACTATAGCACTAAGCTAGCCCTAGTACGTTACTATAGCACTAAGCTAGCCCTAGCACTGGTACCTTACTATAGCACTAAGCTAGCCCTAGCACAGGTACATTACTATAGCACTAAGCTAGCACTGGTACATTACTATAACACTAAGCTAGCACTGGTACCTTACTATAGCACTAAGCTAGCACTGGTACATTACTATAGCACTAAGCTAGCCCTAGCACGTTACTATAGCACTAAGCTAGCCCTAGCACATTACTATAGCACTAAGCTAGCCCTAGCACTGGTACCTTACTATAGCACTAAGTTAGCCCTGGCATGTTACTATAGCACTAAGCTAGCCCTAGCACTGATACCTTACTATAGCACTAAGTTAGCCCTAGCACGTTACTATAGCACTAAGCTAGCCCTAGTACATTACTATAGCACTAAGCTAGCCCTAGCACTGATACCTTACTATAGCACTAAGCTAGCCCTAGTACGTTACTATATCACTAAGCTAGCCCTAGCATGTTACTATAGCACTAAGCTAGCCCTAGTACGTTACTATAGCACTAAGCTAGCACTGGTACGTTACTATAGCACTAAGTTAGCACTGGTATGTTACTATAGCACTAAGTTAGCACTGGTACTTTACTATAGCACTGGTACGTTACTATAGCACTGGTACGTTACTATAGCACTGGTACGTTGCTATAGCACTAAGTTAGCACTGGTACGTTACTATAGCACTAAGTTAGCCCTAGCACGTTACTATAGCACTAAGCTAGCCCTAGTACATTACTATAGCACTAAGCTAGCCCTAGCACTGATACCTTACTATAGCACTAAGCTAGCCCTAGTACGTTACTATATCACTAAGCTAGCCCTAGCACGTTACTATAGCACTAAGCTAGCCCTAGTACGTTACTATAGCACTAAGCTAGCACTGGTACGTTACTATAGCACTAAGTTAGCACTGGTATGTTACTATAGCACTAAGTTAGCACTGGTACTTTACTATAGCACTGGTACGTTACTATAGCACTGGTACATTACTATAGCACTGGTACGTTACTATAGCACTGGTACGTTACTATAGCACTAAGTTAGCACTGGTACGTTACTATAGCACTAAGTTAGCACTGGTACGTTACTATAGCACTAAGCTAGCACTGGTATGTTACTATAGCACTAAGCTAGGACTGGTACGTTACTATAGCACTAAGCTAGCACTGGTACGTTACTATAGCACTAAGCTAGCACTGGTATGTTACTATATCACTAAGCTAGCACTGGTATGTTACTATAGCACTAAGCTAGCACTGGTATGTTACTATAGCACTAAGCTAGCACTGGTACGTTACTATAGCACTAAGCTAGCACTGGTACGTTACTATAGCACTAAGCTAGCACTGGTATGTTACTATATCACTAAACTAGCACTGGTACGTTACTATAGCACTAAGCTAGCACTGGTATGTTACTATAGCACTAAGCTAGCACTGGTACGTTACTATAGCACTAAGCTAGCACTGGTACGTTACTATAGCACTAAGCTAGCACTGGTACGTTACTATAGCACTAAGCTAGCACTGGTACGTTACTATAGCACTAAGCTAGCACTGGTACGTTACTATAGCACTGGCTAGCCCTAGCACTGGGGCGTTACTATAGCACTAAGCTAGCCCTAGCACAGGTACATTACTATAGCACTAAGCTAGCACTGGTACATTACTATAACACTAAGCTAGCACTGGTACCTTACTATAGCACTAAGCTAGCCCTAGCATGTTACTATAGCACTAAGCTAGCCCTAGCACATTACTATAGCACTAAGCTAGCCCTAGCACTGGTACCTTACTATAGCACTAAGTTAGCCCTAGCACATTACTATAGCACTAAGCTAGCCCTAGTACATTACTATAGCACTAAGCTAGCCCTAGCACTGATACCTTACTATAGCACTAAGTTAGCCCTAGCACGTTACTATAGCACTAAGCTAGCCCTAGCACTGGTACCTTACTATAGCACTAACTTAGCCCTAGCACGTTACTATAGCACTAAGCTAGCCCTGGTACATTACTATAGCACTAAGCTAGCCCTAGCACTGATACCTTACTATAGCACTAAGTTAGCCCTAGCACGTTACTATAGCACTAAGCTAGCCCTAGTACATTACTATAGCACTAAGCTAGCCCTAGTACGTTATTATAGCACTAAGCTAGCCCTAGTACGTTACTATAGCACTAAGCTAGCCCTAGTACGTTACTATAGCACTAAGCTAGCCCTAGCACTGGTACCTTACTATAGCACTAAGCTAGCCCTAGCACGTTACTATAGCACTAAGCTAGCCCTAGTACGTTACTATAGCACTAAGCTAGCCCTAGCACTGGTACCTTACTATAGCACTAAGCTAGCACTGGTACATTACTATAGCACTAAGCTAGCACTGGTACATTACTATAGCACTAAGCTAGCACTGGTACATTACTATAGCACTAAGCTAGCCCTAGCACGTTACTATAGCACTAAGCTAGCCCTAGCACTGGTACCTTACTATAGCACTAAGCTAGCACTGGGAAGCACTGGTATCTTCCTTACTTTATAGCTATATTCTATGCTGAACACTGAACTAAATGAAGTCAGTCTGTCACATGGTGGTCTTCCTATCATGTGTTATCTTTTCAGTTTTTCTATATTCTCTCTCTGAACCCTGAACTAAATGCCTCTCGCTGTCAGTCTCCCTCACATGGTCTCAACTCCTATCATGTGTTATCTTTATCTCTTTTGTCTCTGTCTTTCACTGTTTTGTCTCTTTCTCTCTCTTTCAATCTCCCTGTCTCACTGCCTCTCTCTGTCTCTCTCTCAATCTCTTTTGTCTCTGCCTCTCTCCCTCTCTGTCTCTGTCTCTCAATCTCCCTGTCTCACTGTCTTTCATCTCTCCTGTCTCTCTCTTTCATCTCGCTGCCTCTCGCTCTCTGTCTCTGTCTTTCATCTCCCTGTCTCCTGCCTCTCCTGTCTGTCTTTCAATATCTCTTTGGTCTCCCTGTCTTTCATCTCTCCTGGTCTCCCTGTCTTTCATCTCTCCTGGTCTCCCTGTCTTTCATCTCTCCTGGTCTCCCTGTCTTTCATCTCTCCTGGTCTCCTGTCTTTCATCTCTCCTGGTCTCCCTGTCTTTCCTCTCCTGGTCTCCCTGTCTTTCATCTCTCCTGGTCTCCCTGTCTTTCATCTCTCCTGGTCTCCCTGTCTTTCATCTCTCCTGGTCTCCCTGTCGTTCATCTCTCCTGGTCTCCCTGTCTTTCATCTCTCCTGGTCTCCCTGTCGTTCATCTCTCCTGGTCTCCCTGTCTTTCATCTCTCCTGGTCTCCCTGTCGTTCATCTCTCCTGGTCTCCCTGTCGTTCATCTCTCCTGGTCTCCCTGTCTTTCATCTCTCCTGGTCTCCCTGTCTTTCATCTCTCCTGGTCTCCCTGTCTTTCATCTCTCCTGGTCTCCCTGTCGTTCATCTCTCCTGGTCTCCCTGTCTTTCATCTCTCCTGGTCTCCCTGTCTTTCATCTCTCCTGGTCTCCCTGTCTTTCATCTCTCCTGGTCTCCCTGTCGTTCATCTCTCCTGGTCTCCCTGTCTTTCCTCTCCTGGTCTCCCTGTCTTTCATCTCTCCTGGTCTCCCTGTCGTTCATCTCTCCTGGTCTCCCTGTCTTTCATCTCTCCTGGTCTCCCTGTCTTTCCTCTCCTGGTCTCCCTGTCTTTCATCTCTCCTGGTCTCCTGTCTGTCTTTCATCTCTCCTGGTCTCCCTGTCGTTCATCTCTCCTGGTCTCCCTGTCGTTCATCTCTCCTGGTCTCCCTGTCTTTCTTTCCTCTCCTGGTCTCCCTGGTCTCGTCTTTCATCTCTCCTGGTCTCCCTGTCTTTCCTCTCCTGGTCTCCCTGTCTTTCATCTCTCCTGGTCTCCTGTCGTTCATCTCTCCTGGTCTCCCTGTCGTTCATCTCTCCTGGTCTCCCTGTCGTTCATCTCATCTCCCTGGTCTCTCCTGTCTCCCTGTCGTTCATCTCTCCTGGTCTCCCTGTCTTTCATCTCTCCTGGTCTCCCTGTCTTTCATCTCTCCTGGTCTCCCTGTCTTTCATCTGTCCTGGTCTCCCTCTCATCTGTCCTGGTCTCCCTCTCTAGGACCTGGAGCAGTTTGCGTCCAGCTACAGCGGTCTGATGCGTATTGAGAGACTGCAGTTCATAGCACAACATTGTCCCCAGCTCCGTGCCGAGGCCCTGAAGATGGCCCTGTCCTTCGTCCAGAGGACCTTCAACGTAGACGTCTACGAGGAGATCCACCGCAGACTCACCAACGCCAAGCGGTGAGGAGAAAGAGTGTGTGTGAAGTGGAGCCTATATAAGGTACAAAAGTGTGTGTGTGTGAGAGATCCCACATGTGTGCATACGACCCTAACATCTCTGTCTATTCCCAGACAGGTGCAGGGTGTCCCTGACGCGGTGCCTGATGGGCCGGCGGAGGCCCCTCTCCTGGACACAGCCTGGGCAGAGAGCACCAGGAAAAAGGCCCTTCTCAAACTGGAGAAGCTGGACACTGACCTCAAGAACTACAAGGGAAACTCCATCAAAGAGAGCATCAGGTAACTAGCTACGGGGGGGAACTCAAGTAGACATTGTTTTCACTGTGTCACAAGCAGTGGAGATGGAACTCGACTGTGTCACAAGCAGTGGAGATGGAACTCGGACAACATTTTTAAATTTTTATTTAATTTATTTTTTTACCTTTATTTAACCAGGCAAGTCAGTTAAGAACAAATTCTTATTTTCAATGACGGCCTAGGAACAGTGGGTTCCTTCCAGTTCTCTGCTGCCCATGACTGGAACCAACTGCAAAAATCTCTGAAGCTGGAGACTCACATCTCCCTCACTAGCTTTAACCACCAGCTGTCAGCGCAGCTCACAGATCACTGCACCTGTACATATCCCATCTGTAAACAGCCCACCTACCTCATCCCCATACTGATATTTATTTATTTATTTTGCTCCTTTTGCACCCCAGTATCTCTACTTGCACATTCATCTTCTGCACATCTACCATTCCAGTGTTTAATTGCTATATTGTAATTACTTCACCACCATGGCCTGTTTATTGCTTTAACTCCCTTATCTTACCTCATTTACACTCACTGTATGTAGACTTTTTGGTTTCTTTTGTTCTACTGTATTATTGACTACGTTTTGTTTATTCCATGTGTAACTCTGTGTTGTTGTATGTGTTGAATTGCTTTGCTTTATCTTGGCCAGGTCGCAGTTGCAAATGAGAACTTGTTCTCAACTAGCCTACCTGGTTAAATAAAGTGAACACTTTGGGATAAGGTTGGAGGATGTGGACACAGCCAGTGATGTGGTAGGGGAGAGGAAGGGCCTCAAAACCCAAATGGAACCAGTCTACTACTCAACAAGTTCTCTCTCTGGATCCCCCCCTCCCTCTCTCTCCTCCCCCCTCTCTCCCCCCTCTCCTCCCCTCCCCCTGCCTCTCTCCTCCTCCCTCCCCCCTCTCTCTCCTCCTTCCTCCCCCCTCTCTCATCCTCAACGCTCTCCCCCTCCCTCCCCCGTCTCCTCCTCCCCTCTCTTCCTCTCCTCCCTCTCCCCTCCCTCTCTGTCTGTTCAGGCGGGGTCACGATGACCTTGGGGACCACTATTTAGACTGTGGAGATCTCAGCAATGCCCTGAAGTGTTACAGCCGAGCCCGAGACTACTGCACTAGTGCCAAGCATGTCATCAACATGTGTCTGAACGTCATCAAGGTACTATGACATCATCAACATGTGTCTGAATGTCATCAAGGTACTATGACATCATCAACATGTGTCTGAACGTCATCAAGGTACTATGACATCATCAACATGTGTCTGAATGTCATCAAGGTACTATGACATCATCAACATGTGTCTGAATGTCATCAAGGTACTATGACATCATCAACATGGTCTGAATGTCATCAAGGTACTATGACATCATCAACATGTGTCTGAATGTCATCAAGGTACTATGACATCATCAACATGTGTCTGAATGTCATCAAGGTACTATGACATCATCAACATGTGTCTGAATGTCATCAAGGTACTATGACATCATCAACATGTGTCTGAATGTCATCAAGGTACTATGACATCATCAACATGGTGCCTCAAGGTAAATGAATGTTCATGTCAATGTCATTTTGACATCGTCAAGTTGTGTCTGAATGTCAAGTCTGACATCATCAACATGTGTCTGAATGTCATTGTCTTGACATCATCAACATGGTGCCTTGAATGAATGTTTGTCAAACCAAGTTGTTTTCTTGGTCTCCTCTGTCTTCTAACATCCTTGTTTCTCTCTGTCTCTCTCTCTCTCCCTTTCTGTGTATTTCTCTCTCGCTAGGTTAGCGTTTACCTCCAGAACTGGTCCCATGTACTTAGCTACGTGAGCAAGGCAGAATCCACTCCAGAGATAGCTGAGGTTAGTACTGAATGACATGAAATATAACCTTTACATCGTACCTTCCGAGTGAGAGAAACTTGTAAAATCAAGCAGTATGAGAATTTGTTCAATAGATGTTCTCCTTTTTAAATTGTTGTGTGTGTATAGTAGACTCTCTAATATAGCCTTCACACTGAGAGAAAGTCACTGACTTAACTCTCGCTTGCTTGTTCTTCTAGCAACGAGGAGAGAGAGACAGTCAGAACCAATCTGTCCTCACCAAACTAAAATGTGCTGCGGGTAAGACCTCATACTGTACTGTTAGGAGGACCACTGAAGTCTACAGCTAAGACATTATACTATGCTGTTAGGAGGACCACTGAAGTCTACAGCTAAGACCTCATACTGTACTGTTAGGAGGACCACTGAAGTCTACAGCTAAGACATTATACTATACTGTTAGGAGGTTCACTGAAGTCTACAGCTAAGACATTATACTGTACTGTTAGGAGGACCACTGTAGTCTACAGCTAAGACATTATACTGTACTGTTAGGAGGACCACTGAAGTCTACAGCTAAGACATTATACTGTTAGGAGGACCACTGAAGTCTACAGCTAAGACCTCATACTGTACTGTTAGGAGGACCACTGAAGTCTACAGCTAAGACATTATACTATACTGTTAGGAGGACCACTGTAGTCTACAGCTAAGACATTATACTATACTGTTAGGAGGACCACTGAAGTCTACAGCTAATACATTATACTGTACTGTTAGGAGGACCACTGAAGTCTACAGCTAAGACATTATACTATACTGTTAGGAGGACCACTGAAGTCTACAGCTAAGACATTATACTGTACTGTTAGGAGGACCACTGTAGTCTACAGCTAAGACATTATACTGTACTGTTAGGAGGACCACTGAAGTCTACAGCTAAGACATTATACTGTTAGGAGGACCACTGAATCTGCAGCTAAGACATTATACTGTTAGGAGGACCACTGTAGTCTACAGCTAAGACATTATACTGTTAGGAGGACCACTGAAGTCTATAGCTAAGACATTATACTGTTAGGAGGACCACTGTAGTCTACAGCTAAGACATTATACTGTACTGTTAGGAGGACCACTGAAGTCTACAGCTAAGACATTATACTGTACTGTTAGGAGGACCACTGAAGTCTACAGCTAAGACATTATACTGTTAGGAGGACCACTGAATCTGCAGCTAAGACATTATACTGTTAGGAGGACCACTGTAGTCTACAGCTAAGACATTATACTGTTAGGAGGACCACTGTAGTCTACAGCTAAGACATTATACTATACTGTTAGGAGGTTCACTGAAGTCTACAGCTAAGACATTATACTGTACTGTTAGGAGGACCACTGAAGTCTACAGCTAAGACATTATACTGTTAGGAGGACCACTGAATCTGCAGCTAAGACATTATACTGTTAGGAGGACCACTGTAGTCTACAGCTAAGACATTATACTGTTAGGAGGACCACTGTAGTCTACAGCTAAGACATTATACTATACTGTTAGGAGGTTCACTGAAGTCTACAGCTAAGACATTATACTGTACTGTTAGGAGGACCACTGTAGTCTACAGCTAAGACATTATACTGTACTGTTAGGAGGACCACTGAAGTCTACAGCTAAGACATTATACTGTTAGGAGGACCACTGAAGTCTACAGCTAAGACCTCATACTGTACTGTTAGGAGGACCACTGAAGTCTACAGCTAAGACATTATACTATACTGTTAGGAGGACCACTGAAGTCTACAGCTAAGACATACTATACTGTTAGGAGGACCACTAGTCTACAGCTAATACATTATACTGTACTGTTAGGAGGACCACTGAAGTCTACAGCTAAGACATTATACTATACTGTTAGGAGGACCACTGAAGTCTACAGCTAAGACATTATACTGTTAGGAGGACCACTGTAGTCTACAGCTAAGACATTATACTGTTAGGAGGACCACTGAAGTCTACAGCTAAGACATTATACTGTTAGGAGGACCACTGAATCTGCAGCTAAGACATTATACTGTTAGGAGGACCACTGTAGTCTACAGCTAAGACATTATACTGTTAGGAGGACCACTGAAGTCTATAGCTAAGACATTATACTGTTAGGAGGACCACTGTAGTCTACAGCTAAGACATTATACTGTACTG
>NW_025746123.1:87500-97500 GCF_021184085.1 Oncorhynchus gorbuscha
ATGACAACACAACAGTGTTTTACACCTGGATTCCTTTCCTTCATATCCCTACATCACCTGAGTCGGTACTTCAGCCCAAGTTGTTAACCTGAGTCCTGAGTCGGTACTTCAGCCCAAGTTGTTAACCTGAGTCCTGAGTCGGTACTTCAGCCCAAGTTGTTAACCTGAGTCCTGAGTCGGTACTTCAGCCCAAGTTGTTAACCTGAGTCCTGAGTCGGTACTTCAGCCCAAGTTGTTAACCTGAGTCCTGAGTCGGTACTTCAGCCCAAGTTGTTAACCTGAGTCGGTACTTCAGCCCAAGTTGTTAACCTGAGTCCTGAGTCGGTACTTCAGCCCAAGTTGTTAACCTGAGTCCTGAGTCGGTACTTCAGCCCAAGTTGTTAACCTGAGTCAGTACTTCAGCCCAAGTTGTTAACCGTGTGTGTGTGTGTGTGTGTGTGTGTGTGTGTGTGTGTGTGTGTGTGTGTGTGTGTGTGTGTGTGTGTGTGTGTGTGTGTGTGTGTGTGTGTGTGTGTGTGTGTGTGTGTGTGTGTGTGTCAGTACTTCAGCCCGTATGTGTCTGCAGACATGACTAAGATGTCCCAGTCCTTCAACACCACAGTGTTATCCCTGGAGGATGAACTGACCCAGCTCATACTGGAGGGACTGATCAACGCACGTATAGACTCTCACAGCAAGGTAACACACACACGTATAGACTCTCACAGCAAGGTAACACACACGTATAGACTCTCACAGCAAGGTAACACACACGTATAGACTCTCACAGCAAGGTAACACACACACACGCACATATAGACTCTCACAGCAAGGTAACACACACACACACGCACGTATAGACTCTCACAGCAAGGTAACACACACGTATAGACTCTCACAGCAAGGTGACACACACACGTATAGACTCTCACAGCAAGGTAACACACACACACACGTATAGACTCTCACAGCAAGGTAACACACACACACACACACACGTATAGACTCTCACAGCAAGGTAACACACACACACACACACGTATAGACTCTCACAGCAAGGTAACACACACACACACACACACGTATAGACTCTCACAGCAAGGTAACACACACGCACGTATAGACTCTCACAGCAAGGTAACACACACACACACACGTATAGACTCTCACAGCAAGGTAACACACACGTATAGACTCTCACAGCAAGGTAACACACACGCACGTATAGACTCTCACAGCAAGGTAACACACACACACACACGTATAGACTCTCACAGCAAGGTAACACACACACACACGTATAGACTCTCACAGCAAGGTAACACACACACGTATAGACTCTCACAGCAAGGTAACACACACACACACGTATAGACTCTCACAGCAAGGTCACACACACACACACACACACGTATAGACTCTCACAGCAAGGTAACACACACACACACACACACACGTATAGACTCTCACAGCAAGGTAACACACACACACACGTATAGACTCTCACAGCAAGGTCACATACATACACACACACACACACACGCACGTATAGACTCTCACAGCAAGGTAACACACACACACACATACATACACACACGTATAGACTCTCACAGCAAGGTAACACACACACACACACACGTATAGACTCTCACAGCAAGGTAACACACACACACACACACACACACACACACACACACACACACACACACACACACACACACACACACACACACACACACACACACACACACACACACACACACACACACAAGTATAGACTCTCACAGCAAGGTAACACACACACACGTATAGACTCTCACAGCAAGGTAACACACACACACACACGTATAGACTCTCACAGCAAGGTAACACACACACACACGTATAGACTCTCACAGCAAGGTCACACACACACACACACACGTATAGACTCTCACAGCAAGGTCACACACACACACACACGTATAGACTCTCACAGCAAGGTAACACACACACACACACACGTATAGACTCTCACAGCAAGGTAACACACACACACACGTATAGACTCTCACAGCAAGGTAACACACACACACGTATAGACTCTCACAGCAAGGTAACACACACACACACGTATAGACTCGCACAGCAAGGTAACACACACACACATACATACACACACACGTATAGACTCTCACAGCAAGGTAACACACACACACACACACACGTATAGACTCTCACAGCAAGGTAACACACACACACACGTATAGACTCTCACAGCAAGGTAACACACACACACGTATAGACTCTCACAGCAAGGTAACACACGCACACACACACGTATAGACTCTCACAGCAAGGTAACACACACATACATACACACACACACGTATAGACTCTCACAGCAAGGTAACACACACACACACACACACACACGTATAGACTCTCACAGCAAGGTAACACACACACACACGTATAGACTCTCACAGCAAGGTAACACACACACGCACGTATAGACTCTCACAGCAAGGTAACACACACGTATAGACTCTCACAGCAAGGTGACACACACACGTATAGACTCTCACAGCAAGGTAACACACACACACACACACGTATAGACTCTCACAGCAAGGTAACACACACACACACGTATAGACTCTCACAGCAAGGTAACACACACACACACACACGTATAGACTCTCACAGCAAGGTAACACACACACACACACACACACACGTATAGACTCTCACAGCAAGGTAACACACACGCACGTATAGACTCTCACAGCAAGGTAACACACACACACACACGTATAGACTCTCACAGCAAGGTAACACACACGTATAGACTCTCACAGCAAGGTAACACACACGCACGTATAGACTCTCACAGCAAGGTAACACACACACACACGTATAGACTCTCACAGCAAGGTAACACACACACACACACACACACACGTATAGACTCTCACAGCAAGGTAACACACACACACACACACGTATAGACTCATACACACACACACACGTATAGACTCTCACAGCAAGGTAACACACACACACACGTATAGACTCTCACAGCAAGGTCACATACATACACACACACACACACACACACGTATAGACTCTCACAGCAAGGTAACACACACACACACATACATACACACACGTATAGACTCTCACAGCAAGGTAACACACACACACACACACACGTATAGACTCTCACAGCAAGGTAACACACACACACACACACACACACACACACACACACACACACACACACACACACACACACACACACACACACACACACACACACACACACACACACAAGTATAGACTCTCACAGCAAGGTAACACACACACACACACACACACGTATAGACTCTCACAGCAAGGTAACACACACACACACACGTATAGACTCTCACAGCAAGGTCACACACACACACACGTATAGACTCTCACAGCAAGGTCACACACACACACACACGTATAGACTCTCACAGCAAGGTAACACACACACACACACACGTATAGACTCTCACAGCAAGGTAACACACACACACACGTATAGACTCTCACAGCAAGGTAACACACACACACGTATAGACTCTCACAGCAAGGTAACACACACACACACGTATAGACTCGCACAGCAAGGTAACACACACACACATACATACACACACACGTATAGACTCTCACAGCAAGGTAACACACACACACATACATACACACACACGTATAGACTCTCACAGCAAGGTAACACACACACACACACACACACACGTATAGACTCTCACAGCAAGGTAACACACACACACGTATAGACTCTCACAGCAAGGTAACACACACACACGTATAGACTCTCACAGCAAGGTAACACACACACACGTATAGACTCTCACAGCAAGGTAACACACACACACACACACGTATAGACTCTCACAGCAAGGTAACACACACATACATACACACACACACGTATAGACTCTCACAGCAAGGTAACACACACACACACACACACGTATAGACTCTCACAGCAAGGTAACACACACACGTATAGACTCTCACAGCAAGGTAACACACACACACACACACACACACACACACGTATAGACTCTCACAGCAAGGTAACACACACACGTATAGACTCTCACAGCAAGGTAACACACACACACACACACACGTATAGACTCTCACAGCAAGGTAACACACACACACACGTATAGACTCTCACAGCAAGGTAACACACACACGCACGTATAGACTCTCACAGCAAGGTAACACACACACACACACACACACACACACACACACACACACACACACACACACACACACACACACACACACACACACACACACACACACACACACACACACAAGTATAGACTCTCACAGCAAGGTAACACACACACACACAAGTATAGACTCTCACAGCAAGGTAACACACACACACACAAGTATAGACTCTCACAGCAAGGTAACACACACACACACACGTATAGACTCTCACAGCAAGGTAACACACACACACACACGTATAGACTCTCACAGCAAGGTAACACACACACACACGTATAGACTCTCACAGCAAGGTAACACACACACACACGTATAGACTCTCACAGCAAGGTCACACACACACACACGTATAGACTCTCACAGCAAGGTCACACACACACACGTATAGACTCTCACAGCAAGGTAACACACACACACACGTATAGACTCGCACAGCAAGGTAACACACACACGCACACACACACACACACACACACGTATAGACTCTCACAGCAAGGTAACACACACACACACACGTATAGACTCACACACACTAGCCGTAGACCAGTCTCTCTACACATCAACTATCACTACAGGTACACACCAGTCTCTCCCCAGTTCCCGTATGAGTAACTTCCTGTTTCCTGTATGTGTGATGTCAGATCCTGTATGCGAGGGACGTGGACCAGAGGGGCCATACGTTTGAGAAGTCTGTCCATATGGGCAAGGAGTTCCAGAGACGAGCCAAAGCCACGATCCTCAGAGCTGCTGTGCTGCGCAACCAGATACACGTCAAGGTGACTACAGCTGTTACCACGCGGCCCCAGTCTAGACCACTGCTGTTACCACGCGGCCCCAGTCTAGACCACAGCTGTTACCACGCGGCCCCGGTCTAGACCACAGCTGTTACCACACGGCCCCAGTCTAGACCACTGCTGTTACCACACGGCCCCAGTCTAGACCACAGCTGTTACCACACGGCCCCAGTCTAGACCACAGCTGTTACCACACGGCCCCAGTCTAGACCACAGCTGTTACCACACGGCCCCGGTCTAGACCACTGCTGTTACCACACGGCCCCAGTCTAGACCACAGCTGTTACCACACAGCCCCGGTCTAGACCACAGCTGTTACCACACGGCCCCAGTCTAGACCACTGAGATGGATCTTTCCCAGACACACATGAAGTCCTGAATAGAAGCATTCTCAATGGAGATTCTTCACTCCAGGACTAGGTTTAATCTATGTCTGGGAAACCTTGGATAGTTCACCGGGTGTTTTGATTTGGAACATGTTGTCAGAGCTTTTAATGTATCAGGTGATGTATTGTTTTAGTACTGTGTCCGTCGTTTGAAATCAACTGCCCCTCGAGACAATTTATCCACCTCTCTCTAAACATTTCACTGTTAAGTCTACATCTGTTCACTTCTCTCTTCCTCCCTTCCCTCTTTTCCTCCTCTCTCTCCCTTCCCTCTTCTCCTACTCTCTCTCTCCTTCTCTCTCTCTCCTCCTCCTCCTCTCCCTCTCTCTCTCCTCCTCCTCCTCTCTCTCTCCTTCTCCTCCTCCTCCTCTCTCTCTCCCTTCCCTCTCTCGCCCTCCCTCAGTCCCCTCCTAGAGAAGGCAACCAGGGGGAGCTATCAACAGCCAACAGCCAAACAACCAGGATGACCAGCACCATGTGACGGGGACGTCCCTTCATGACACCATCGCTGGCACTCTGCTCCCTATATAGTGCACTACCCTATGGGGCCCTGGTCAAAAGTAGGGCGCTATGTAGGGAATAGGGTGCCATTTGGTACACAGACGATGCCTGGTGCCTCTGAATGAACAGAGGGAGTGTGGGGTGCCTGTCCACAACAGGCCTCAGGTAGTGCCCTTCTTTTGGCCAAGTCAAAGCTACAACTGCTAAGCTGGAGTCTGGCCAACAGTGGGGAACATGGTGTCATTTGAGAAGCAGCCCATGACATGGCCACAATGTCAGCTAAAAAAACACCTGCGTCCCCTCAAACGGCCCCCACCCGTCCCCTCAAACGGGCCCCCCCCTGTCCCCTCAAACGGGCCCCCCCCCCTGTCCCCTCAAACGGCCCCCCTGTCCCCTCAAACGGCCCCCCGGTCCCCTCAAACGGCCCCCGGTCCCCTCAAACGGCCCCCGGTCCCCTCAAACGGCCCCCGGTCCCCTCAAACGGCCCCCTGTCCCCTCAAACGGCCCCCCGGTCCCTCAAACGGCCCCCGGTCCCTCAAACGGCCCCCGGTCCCCTCAAACGGCCCCCGGTCCCCTCAAACGGCCCCCGGTCCCCTCAAACGGCCCCCCTGTCCCTTCAAACGGCCCGCCCCCCACCTGTCCCCTCAAACGCCCCCGGTCCCCTCAAAGGCCCCCTGTTCCCTCAAACGCCCCCCCCCCCGGTCCCCTATGGTGCGCTACTTTTGACCAGGGCCTACGTTTCCTGGCGGGAGAGAAGACGAGAACAAACACAATGAAAATACGATGTCTGACACACGAGACCCAACAACACCTTGTTTACTCAAATGAAGTTAAAATAAAGGAACGTTCTGGAAGAGACGAGGCACTTCCAGCTGTAGCTGGCTGGTTCTTTGTAAAGAGATGCACTTTGCTCTGTACCCGGTGACAAACACTGATTACACATTGGGCGGGAAAAACACAACCTCGACACAGAACAAGCTTTTAATAAAGATACATACTAAATGAGACTGACTCTTTGGTGGTGTTTACATGAAGTTTCTAATACAGCCACAGATTCCTGTTACCACGATTACGTTATCTAGAGCAGTGGTCCCCAACCCTGGTTCTCCAGTACCCCAACCCTGGTTCTCCAGTACCCCAACCCCGGTCCTCCAGTAGCCCCAACCCCGGTCATCCAGTAGCCCCAACCCCGGTCATCCAGTACCCCAACCCTGGTCCTCGAGTACCCCAACCCTGGTCCTCCAGTAGCCCCAACCCCGGTCCTCCAGTAGCCCCAACCCCGGTTCTCCAGTAGCCCCAACCCCGGTTCTCCAGTACCCCAACCCTGGTCCTCCAGTACCCCAAACCTGGTCATCCAGTACCCCAACCCTGGTCATCCAGTACCCCAACCCTGGTCCTCCAGTACCCCAACCCTGGTCCTCCAGTACCCCAACCCTGGTCCTCCAGTACCCCAACCCTGGTCCTCCAGTAGCCCCAACCCTGGTCCTCCAGTAGCCCCAACCCTGGTCCTCCAGTAGCCACCAACCCTGGTCCTCCAGTAGCCACCAACCCTGGTCCTCCAGTAGCCACCAACCCTGGTCCTCCAGTACCCACCAACCCTGGTCCTCCAGTACCCACCAACCCTGGTCCTCCAGTACTCCCCCAACCCTGGTCCTCCAGTATCCCCAACCCTGGTCCTCCAGTATCCCCAACCCTGGTCCTCCAGTAGCCCCCCAACCCTGGTCCTCCAGTAGCCCCCCAACCCTGGTCCTCCAGTAGCCCCCCAACCCTGGTCCTCCAGTAGCCCCCCAACCCTGGTCCTCCAGTAGCCCCCCAACCCTGGTCCTCCAGTAGCCCCCCAACCCTGAGTTGGGAAACACTGCTGGGGGATACTGGAGCATTGAATTGAATCTACTACTACTTGCGATACAGATGGGGATTATTTTTCCATAGATTTCTTTAATTTCAAAATAAATCCACAAACCACAATAAAAATACAAGATGACGTGTCAGTTTGATATTCAGCAGAAAGGTCCAAAGGGCTCATTTTGGCCCAAAAATATATGAACGGAGAAATCATAGTTAAGAGAGAAATATCAAATGCACCATTTGTCACTTCCATTTATTTAACCTCGTTCATATGACTGGATAGGCCAAGTGTTATGTCTACCAGAAGGCACTGAACTCAATGCAAGCAACCCCCCCAACCACCATAAAATAAATAAAACCACCACAAAGAAAAATTAAAATCAAATATGACTGTAAATTATTGATATTTTATTTTAAGTGAAATAGTTTCCACGTGTGATTTGGCATGGAGTTCTCACCTGGGGTGTATTCATTTGTGCAAACCGTAGCAAAACAATTTCACAATGGAAAACATTTTGTTACGTTTGGTTCCTAGTAGAAAGATGAGGCCCCAGGTTTCCCACTTGTCATGAATGCACCATCAGAATGACCAGGAGGTTTACCACATGGCCAGACCAGGGCCCGTATCCACCAAGCGTCTCAGTAGGACTGCTGATCTAGGATCAGTTTAGCCTTTCAGATCATAATGATTAAGACCCATGTGGACAGATCTCAGATCATTTTCTTATAGAGCAGACACTTCAGAACAAACTGCCTTTTGATTTGTGTTTTTGGGGGACTATCCATTGTTCCATGTAGTGAATGATGTTTGTATGGGTCTAATTTATTTATTTAACCTTTATTTTACTAGGCAAGTCAGTTAAGAACAAATTCTTATTTTCAATGACGGCCTAGGAACAGTGGGTTAACTGCCGTGTTCAGGGGCAGAACGACAGATTTTTACCTTGTCAGCTCGGGGATTAGATCTAGCAACCTTTCGGTTACTGGCCCAACGCTCTAACCACTAGACTACCTGCTCTAACCACTAGACTACCTGCTCTAACCACTAGACTACCTGCTCTAACCACTAGACTACCTGCTCTAACCACTAGACTACCTGCTCTAACCACTAGACTACCTGCTCTAACCACTAGACTACCTGCTCTAACCACTAGGCTACCTGCTCTAACCACTAGGCTACCTGCTCTAACCACTAGACTACCTGCTCTAACCACTAGGCTACCTGCTCTAACCACTAGACTACCTGCTCTAACCACTAGACTACCTGCTCTAACCACTAGACTACCTGCTCTAACCACTAGACTACCTGCTCTAACCACTAGACTACCTGCTCTAACCACTAGACTACCTGCTCTAACCACTAGACTACCTGCTCTAACCACTAGGCTACCTGCTCTAACCACTAGGCTACCTGCTCTAACCACTAGGCTACCTGCTCTAACCACTAGACTACCTGCTCTAACCACTAGGCTACCTGCTCTAACCACTAGGCTACCTGCTCTAACCACTAGGCTACCTGCTCTAACCACTAGGCTACCTGCTCTAACCACTAGGCTACCTGCTCTAACCACTAGGCTACCTGCTCTAACCACTAGGCTACCTGCTCTAACCACTAGACTACCTGCTCTAACCACTAGACTACCTGCTCTAACCACTAGACTACCTGCTCTAACCACTAGACTACCTGCTCTAACCACTAGACTACCTGCTCTAACCACTAGACTACCTGCTCTAACCACTAGACTACCTGCTCTAACCACTAGACTACCTGCTCTAACCACTAGACTACCTGCTCTAACCACTAGACTACCTGCTCTAACCACTAGACTACCTGCTCTAACCACTAGACTACCTGCTCTAACCACTAGACTACCTGCTCTAACCACTAGACTACCTGCTCTAACCACTAGACTACCTGCTCTAACCACTAGGCTACCTGCTCTAACCACTAGGCTACCTGCTCTAACCACTAGGCTACCTGCTCTAACCACTAGGCTACCTGCTCTAACCACTAGGCTACCTGCTCTAACCACTAGACTACCTGCTCTAACCACTAGACTACCTGCTCTAACCACTAGACTACCTGCTCTAACCACTAGACTACCTGCTCTAACCACTAGGCTACCTGCTCTAACCACTAGACTACCTGCTCTAACCACTAGACTACCTGCTCTAACCACTAGACTACCTGCTCTAACC
>NW_025746123.1:102500-127500 GCF_021184085.1 Oncorhynchus gorbuscha
GCCCTGAATGCTGATTGGCTAACAGCTGTGGTATATCAGACGGGTAAGACAAAACATATACCAATATACCACGGCTGAGGGCTGTTCTTACGCACGACGCAACGCTGAGTGCCTGGACACAGCCCTTAGCCGTGGTATATTGGCCGTATACCACGATCCCCCGAGGCGTCTTATTAATTAGAGAAGTTAAAACAAATGTTTTGTCATACACTGGGTGGTTCGAGCCCTGAATGCTGATTGGCTGACAGCTGGTGTATATCAGACCGTACACCACGGGTATGACAAAACATTTAGTTTCACTGCCCTAATTATGTTGGTAACCAGTTTATAACAGCAATAAGGCACGTTGGGGGTGTGTGGTATATGGCCAATATATCACGGCTAAAAGCCTTATTGCTTCATTAGACTGGATAGAGAGTCTAGATAACTGCAGTACTACGAGGAAAAATAACTCACGCTTCTGCTCGGGACAGAAGTTCTTGTGGGGGTTTCTGGCTTTCTTCTTCTGTTTGTTTTTGGAGAGGACATCGCACGCCCCGTCCGAGTCCTCCTGTGACAACGCCCTCTTGTGACACCCTGCCTTCACCTCCGTACCGTTGCCGTTAGCAACCGGAGCCTTCGGCCTGGCAGGAACAATGTTCATCGTCACGGCAACGTGTTACGGTTTCTATGTGTGTGGACTTGACAACATTGATCTTCAAATCAAATTGTATTGGTCACGTACACATGGTCAGCAGGTGTTAATGGTCAGCAGGTGTTAATGGTCAGCAGGTGTTAATGGTCAGCAGGTGTTAATGGTCAGCAGGTGTTAATGGTCACGTACACATGGTCAGCAGGTGTTAATGGTCACGTACACATGGTCAGCAGGTGTTAATGGTCAGCAGGTGTTAATGGTCAGCAGGTGTTAATGGTCTGCAGGTATTATTGGTCAGCAGGTGTTATTGGTCAGCAGGTGTTATTGGTCAGCAGGTGTTATTGGTCAGCAGGTGTTAATGGTCAGCAGGTGTTAATGGTCAGCAGGTGTTAATGGTCAGCAGGTGTTAATGGTCAGCAGGTGTTAATGGTCTGCAGATGTTAATGGACAGCAGGTGTTAATGGTCAGCAGGTGTTAATGGTCAGCAGGTGTTAATGGTCAGCAGGTGTTAATGGTCAGCAGGTGTTAATGGTCAGCAGTATTAAAGGTCAGCAGGTGTTAATGGTCAGCAGGTGTTAATGCGAGTGTAGCGAAATGTTTGTACTTCTAGTTCCGACAGTGCAGTAATATCTAATATTTTCACAGTGCAGTAATATCTAATATTTTCACAGTGCAGTAATATCTAATATTTTCACAGTGCAGTAATATCTAATATTTTCACAGTGCAGTAATATCTAATATTTTCACAACAACTACCTAATACACACAAATCTAAGTTAAGGAATGTACACAGAACTCAAGTTAGGATTCTCAACAGGAAATTGTCACTCACACTGGTCTGACGTACGGCTGGCAGATCCAATGAGGGAATGGCAGCCCAACCACCTGCCCCGCCTCCTCGCCTCCATTGGTTATCTCCTCCTGCAGAGGTTAAACAAATGAGAAAAGAACCAGTGTCATCATCCAGCTGTGTTGGGAGGAGGGAGAAGAGGGGGAGGGGGGGGGAGAAGAGGGGGAGGGGGAGGAGGGAGAAGAGGGGGAGGGGGAGAAGAGGGAGAGGGGGAAGAAGGATGAAGAAGGGGAGGGGGGAGAAGAAGGTAACCCTAACCCTAGGTACCTGACAGTGTAGCTAACCCTAACCCTAGGTACCTGACAGCGTAGCTAACCCTAACCCTAGGTACCTGACAGCGTAGCTAACCCTAACCCTAGGTACCTGACAGCGTAGCTAACCCTAACCCTTGGTACCTGACAGCGTAGCTAACCCTAACCCTAGGTACCTGACAGCGTAGCTAACCCTAGGTACCTGACAGCGTAGCTAACCCTAACCCTAGGTATCTGACAGCGTAGCTAACCCTAACCCTTGGTACCTGACAGCGTAGCTAACCCTAACCCTAGGTACCTGACAGCGTAGCTAACCCTAACCCTAGGTACCTGACAGCGTAGCTAACCCTAGGTACCTGACAGCGTAGCTAACCCTAACCCTTGGTACCTGACAGCGTAGCTAACCCTAACCCTAGGTACCTGACAGCGTAGCTAACCCTAACCCTAGGTACCTGACAGCGTAGCTAACCCTAGGTACCTGACAGCGTAGCTAACCCTAGGTACCTGACAGCGTAGCTAACCCTAGGTACCTGACAGCGTAGCTAACCCTAACCCTAGGTACCTGACAGCGTAGCTAACCCTAGGTACCTGACAGCGTAGCTAACCCTAACCCTAGGTACCTGGCAGCGCAGCTAACCCTAGGTACCTGACAGCGTAGCTAACCCTAGGTACCTGGCAGCGTAGCTAACCCTAACCCTAGGTACCTGACAGCGTAGCTAACCCTAACCCTTGGTACCTGACAGCGTAGCTAACCCTAGGTACCTGACAGCGTAGCTAACCCTAACCCTAGGTACCTGACAGCGTAGCTAACCCTAGGTACCTGACAGCGTAGCTAACCCTAACCCTAGGTACCTGGCAGCGCAGCTAACCCTAGGTACCTGACAGCGTAGCTAACCCTAACCCTAGGTACCTGGCAGCGTAGCTAACCCTAACCCTAGGTACCTGACAGCGTAGCTAACCCTAACCCTTGGTACCTGACAGCGTAGCTAACCCTAACCCTAGGTACCTGACAGCGTAGCTAACCCTAGGTACCTGACAGCGTAGCTAACCCTAACCCTAGGTACCTGACAGCGTAGCTAACCCTAGGTACCTGACAGCGTAGCTAACCCTAACCCTAGGTACCTGGCAGCGCAGCTAACCCTAGGTACCTGACAGCGTAGCTAACCCTAACCCTAGGTACCTGGCAGCGTAGCTAACCCTAACCCTAGGTACCTGACAGCGTAGCTAACCCTAACCCTTGGTACCTGACAGCATAGCTAACCCTAGGTACCTGACAGCGTAGCTAACCCTAACCCTAGGTACCTGACAGCGTAGCTAACCCTAACCCTTGGTACCTGACAGCGTAGCTAACCCTAACCCTAGGTACCTGGCAGCGTAGCTAACCCTAGGTACCTGACAGCATAGCTAACCCTAACCCTAAGTACCTGACAGCATAGCTAACCCTAGGTACCTGACAGCGTAGCTAACCCTAACCCTAGGTACCTGACAGCGTAGCTAACCCTAACCCTAGGTACCTGACAGCGTAGCTAACCCTAGGTACCTGACAGCGTAGCTAACCCTAACCCTAGGTACCTGACAGCATAGCTAACCCTAACCCTAGGTACCTGGCAGCGTAGCTAACCCTAGGTACCTGACAGCATAGCTAACCCTAGGTACCTGACAGCGTAGCTAACCCTAGGTACCTGACAGCGTAGCTAACCCTAACCCTAGGTACCTGACAGCGTAGCTAACCCTAGGTACCTGACAGCGTAGCTAACCCTAACCCTAGGTACCTGACAGCGTAGCTAACCCTAACCCTAGGTACCTGACAGCGTAGCTAACCCTAACCCTAGGTACCTGACAGCGTAGCTAACCCTAGGTACCTGACAGCGTAGCTAACCCTAACCCTAGGTACCTGACAGCATAGCTAACCCTAACCCTAGGTACCTGGCAGCGTAGCTAACCCTAGGTACCTGACAGCATAGCTAACCCTAGGTACCTGACAGCGTAGCTAACCCTAGGTACCCGGCAGCGTAGCTAACCCTAACCCTAGGTACCTGACAGCGTAGCTAACCCTAGGTACCTGACAGCGTAGCTAACCCTAACCCTAGGTACCTGACAGCGTAGCTAACCCTAACCCTAGGTACCTGACAGCGTAGCTAACCCTAGGTACCTGGCAGCGTAGCTAACCCTAGGTACCTGACAGCGTAGCTAACCCTAACCCTAGGTACCTGACAGCGTAGCTAACCCTAGGTACCTGACAGCGTAGCTAACCCTAACCCTAGGTACCTGGCAGCGTAGCTAACCCTAGGTACCTGACAGCGTAGCTAACCCTAGGTACCTGACAGCGTAGCTAACCCTAACCCTAGGTACCTGACAGCGTAGCTAACCCTAGGTACCTGACAGCGTAGCTAACCCTAACCCTAGGTACCTGACAGCGTAGCTAACCCTAGGTACCTGACAGCGTAGCTAACCCTAACCCTAGGTACCTGACAGCATAGCTAACCCTAACCCTAGGTACCTGGCAGCGTAGCTAACCCTAGGTACCTGACAGCATAGCTAACCCTAGGTACCTGACAGCGTAGCTAACCCTAGGTACCTGGCAGCGTAGCTAACCCTAACCCTAGGTACCTGACAGCGTAGCTAACCCTAGGTACCTGACAGCGTAGCTAACCCTAACCCTAGGTACCTGACAGCGTAGCTAACCCTAACCCTAGGTACCTGACAGCGTAGCTAACCCTAACCCTTGGTACCTGACAGCGTAGCTAACCCTAACCCTAGGTACCTGACAGCGTAGCTAACCCTAGGTACCTGACAGCGTAGCTAACCCTAACCCTAGGTACCTGACAGCGTAGCTAACCCTAGGTACCTGACAGCGTAGCTAACCCTAACCCTAGGTACCTGGCAGCGCAGCTAACCCTAACCCTTGGTACCTGACAGCATAGCTAACCCTAGGTACCTGACAGCGTAGCTAACCCTAACCCTAGGTACCTGACAGCGTAGCTAACCCTAACCCTTGGTACCTGACAGCGTAGCTAACCCTAACCCTAGGTACCTGGCAGCGTAGCTAACCCTAGGTACCTGACAGCATAGCTAACCCTAACCCTAAGTACCTGACAGCATAGCTAACCCTAGGTACCTGACAGCGTAGCTAACCCTAACCCTAGGTACCTGACAGCGTAGCTAACCCTAGGTACCTGACAGCGTAGCTAACCCTAACCCTAGGTACCTGACAGCATAGCTAACCCTAACCCTAGGTACCTGGCAGCGTAGCTAACCCTAGGTACCTGACAGCATAGCTAACCCTAGGTACCTGACAGCGTAGCTAACCCTAGGTACCTGACAGCGTAGCTAACCCTAACCCTAGGTACCTGACAGCGTAGCTAACCCTAGGTACCTGACAGCGTAGCTAACCCTAACCCTAGGTACCTGACAGCGTAGCTAACCCTAACCCTAGGTACCTGACAGCGTAGCTAACCCTAACCCTAGGTACCTGACAGCGTAGCTAACCCTAGGTACCTGACAGCGTAGCTAACCCTAACCCTAGGTACCTGACAGCATAGCTAACCCTAGGTACCTGACAGCGTAGCTAACCCTAGGTACCCGGCAGCGTAGCTAACCCTAACCCTAGGTACCTGACAGCGTAGCTAACCCTAGGTACCTGACAGCGTAGCTAACCCTAACCCTAGGTACCTGACAGCATAGCTAACCCTAACCCTAGGTACCTGGCAGCGTAGCTAACCCTAGGTACCTGACAGCATAGCTAACCCTAGGTACCTGACAGCGTAGCTAACCCTAGGTACCTGACAGCGTAGCTAACCCTAACCCTAGGTACCTGACAGCGTAGCTAACCCTAGGTACCTGACAGCGTAGCTAACCCTAGGTACCTGACAGCGTAGCTAACCCTAACCCTAGGTACCTGACAGCGTAGCTAACCCTAACCCTAGGTACCTGACAGCGTAGCTAACCCTAGGTACCTGACAGCGTAGCTAACCCTAACCCTAGGTACCTGACAGCATAGCTAACCCTAACCCTAGGTACCTGGCAGCGTAGCTAACCCTAGGTACCTGACAGCATAGCTAACCCTAGGTACCTGACAGCGTAGCTAACCCTAGGTACCCGGCAGCGTAGCTAACCCTAACCCTAGGTACCTGACAGCGTAGCTAACCCTAGGTACCTGACAGCGTAGCTAACCCTAACCCTAGGTACCTGACAGCGTAGCTAACCCTAACCCTAGGTACCTGACAGCGTAGCTAACCCTAGGTACCTGGCAGCGTAGCTAACCCTAACCCTAGGTACCTGACAGCGTAGCTAACCCTAGGTACCTGACAGCGTAGCTAACCCTAACCCTAGGTACCTGACAGCGTAGCTAACCCTAGGTACCTGACAGCGTAGCTAACCCTAACCCTAGGTACCTGACAGCGTAGCTAACCCTAGGTACCTGACAGCGTAGCTAACCCTAACCCTAGGTACCTGACAGCATAGCTAACCCTAACCCTAGGTACCTGGCAGCGTAGCTAACCCTAGGTACCTGACAGCATAGCTAACCCTAGGTACCTGACAGTGTAGCTAACCCTAGGTACCTGGCAGCGTAGCTAACCCTAACCCTAGGTACCTGACAGCGTAGCTAACCCTAGGTACCTGACAGCGTAGCTAACCCTAACCCTAGGTACCTGACAGCGTAGCTAACCCTAACCCTAGGTACCTGACAGCGTAGCTAACCCTAACCCTAGGTACCTGACAGCGTAGCTAACCCTAACCCTTGGTACCTGACAGCGTAGCTAACCCTAACCCTAGGTACCTGACAGCGTAGCTAACCCTAACCCTAGGTACCTGACAGCGTAGCTAACCCTAGGTACCTGACAGCGTAGCTAACCCTAACCCTAGGTACCTGACAGCGTAGCTAACCCTAGGTACCTGACAGCGTAGCTAACCCTAACCCTAGGTACCTGGCAGCGCAGCTAACCCTAACCCTTGGTACCTGACAGCATAGCTAACCCTAGGTACCTGACAGCGTAGCTAACCCTAACCCTAGGTACCTGACAGCGTAGCTAACCCTAACCCTTGGTACCTGACAGCGTAGCTAACCCTAACCCTAGGTACCTGGCAGCGTAGCTAACCCTAGGTACCTGACAGCATAGCTAACCCTAACCCTAAGTACCTGACAGCATAGCTAACCCTAGGTACCTGACAGCGTAGCTAACCCTAACCCTAGGTACCTGACAGCGTAGCTAACCCTAGGTACCTGACAGCGTAGCTAACCCTAACCCTAGGTACCTGACAGCATAGCTAACCCTAACCCTAGGTACCTGGCAGCGTAGCTAACCCTAGGTACCTGACAGCATAGCTAACCCTAGGTACCTGACAGCGTAGCTAACCCTAGGTACCTGACAGCGTAGCTAACCCTAACCCTAGGTACCTGACAGCGTAGCTAACCCTAGGTACCTGACAGCGTAGCTAACCCTAACCCTAGGTACCTGACAGCGTAGCTAACCCTAACCCTAGGTACCTGACAGCGTAGCTAACCCTAACCCTAGGTACCTGACAGCGTAGCTAACCCTAGGTACCTGACAGCGTAGCTAACCCTAACCCTAGGTACCTGACAGCATAGCTAACCCTAGGTACCTGACAGCGTAGCTAACCCTAGGTACCTGACAGCGTAGCTAACCCTAACCCTAGGTACCTGACAGCGTAGCTAACCCTAGGTACCTGACAGCGTAGCTAACCCTAACCCTAGGTACCTGGCAGCGTAGCTAACCCTAGGTACCTGACAGCATAGCTAACCCTAGGTACCTGACAGCGTAGCTAACCCTAGGTACCTGACAGCGTAGCTAACCCTAACCCTAGGTACCTGACAGCGTAGCTAACCCTAGGTACCTGACAGCGTAGCTAACCCTAGGTACCTGACAGCGTAGCTAACCCTAACCCTAGGTACCTGACAGCGTAGCTAACCCTAGGTACCTAACCCTAGGTACCTGACAACTAACCCTAGGTACCTGACAGCATAGCTAACCCTAACCCTAGGTACCTGACAGCATAGCTAACCCTAACCCTAGGTACCTGACAGCGTAGCTAACCCTAGGTACCTGACAGCATAGCTAACCCTAGGTACCTGACAGCGTAGCTAACCCTAACCCTAGGTACCTGACAGCGTAGCTAACCCTAACCCTAGGTACCTGACAGCGTAGCTAACCCTAGGTACCTGACAGCGTAGCTAACCCTAACCCTAGGTACCTGACAGCGTAGCTAACCCTAACCCTAGGTACCTGACAGCGTAGCTAACCCTAGGTACCTGGCAGCGTAGCTAACCCTAACCCTAGGTACCTGACAGCGTAGCTAACCCTAGGTACCTGACAGCGTAGCTAACCCTAACCCTAGGTACCTGACAGCGTAGCTAACCCTAGGTACCTGACAGCTAGGCTAACCCTAACCCTAGGTACCTGACAGCGTAGCTAACCCTAGGTACCTGACAGCGTAGCTAACCCTAACCCTAGGTACCTGACAGCATAGCTAACCCTAACCCTAGGTACCTGGCAGCGTAGCTAACCCTAGGTACCTGACAGCATAGCTAACCCTAGGTACCTGACAGGCTAACCTAGGTACCTGGCAGCGTAGCTAACCCTAACCCTAGGTACCTGACAGCGTAGCTAACCCTAGGTACCTGACAGCGTAGCTAACCCTAACCCTAGGTACCTGACAGCGTAGCTAACCCTAACCCTAGGTACCTGACAGCGTAGCTAACCCTAACCCTAGGTACCTGACAGCGTAGCTAACCCTAACCCTTGGTACCTGACAGCGTAGCTAACCCTAACCCTAGGTACCTGACAGCGTAGCTAACCCTAGGTACCTGACAGCGTAGCTAACCCTAACCCTAGGTACCTGACAGCGTAGCTAACCCTAGGTACCTGACAGCGTAGCTAACCCTAACCCTAGGTACCTGGCAGCGCAGCTAACCCTAGGTACCTGACAGCGTAGCTAACCCTAACCCTAGGTACCTGGCAGCGTAGCTAACCCTAACCCTAGGTACCTGACAGCGTAGCTAACCCTAACCCTTGGTACCTGACAGCATAGCTAACCCTAGGTACCTGACAGCGTAGCTAACCCTAACCCTAGGTACCTGACAGCGTAGCTAACCCTAACCCTTGGTACCTGACAGCGTAGCTAACCCTAACCCTAGGTACCTGGCAGCGTAGCTAACCCTAGGTACCTGACAGCATAGCTAACCCTAACCCTAAGTACCTGACAGCATAGCTAACCCTAGGTACCTGACAGCGTAGCTAACCCTAACCCTAGGTACCTGACAGCGTAGCTAACCCTAACCCTAGGTACCTGACAGCGTAGCTAACCCTAGGTACCTGACAGCGTAGCTAACCCTAACCCTAGGTACCTGACAGCATAGCTAACCCTAACCCTAGGTACCTGGCAGCGTAGCTAACCCTAGGTACCTGACAGCATAGCTAACCCTAGGTACCTGACAGCGTAGCTAACCCTAGGTACCTGACAGCGTAGCTAACCCTAACCCTAGGTACCTGACAGCGTAGCTAACCCTAGGTACCTGACAGCGTAGCTAACCCTAACCCTAGGTACCTGACAGCGTAGCTAACCCTAACCCTAGGTACCTGACAGCGTAGCTAACCCTAACCCTAGGTACCTGACAGCGTAGCTAACCCTAGGTACCTGACAGCGTAGCTAACCCTAACCCTAGGTACCTGACAGCATAGCTAACCCTAACCCTAGGTACCTGGCAGCGTAGCTAACCCTAGGTACCTGACAGCATAGCTAACCCTAACCCTAGGTACCTGACAGCGTAGCTAACCCTAGGTACCTGACAGCGTAGCTAACCCTAACCCTAGGTACCTGACAGCATAGCTAACCCTAACCCTAGGTACCTGGCAGCGTAGCTAACCCTAGGTACCTGACAGCATAGCTAACCCTAGGTACCTGACAGCGTAGCTAACCCTAACCCTAGGTACCTGACAGCGTAGCTAACCCTAGGTACCTGACAGCGTAGCTAACCCTAGGTACCTGACAGCGTAGCTAACCCTAACCCTAGGTACCTGACAGCGTAGCTAACCCTAACCCTAGGTACCTGACAGCGTAGCTAACCCTAGGTACCTGACAGCGTAGCTAACCCTAACCCTAACCCTAGGTACCTGACAGCGTAGCTAACCCTAGGTACCTGACAGCGTAGCTAACCCTAACCCTAGGTACCTGACAGCGTAGCTAACCCTAGGTACCTGACAGCGTAGCTAACCCTAACCCTAGGTACCTGACAGCGTAGCTAACCCTAACCCTAGGTACCTGACAGCGTAGCTAACCCTAACCCTAGGTACCTGACAGCATAGCTAACCCTAACCCTAGGTACCTGGCAGCGTAGCTAACCCTAGGTACCTGACAGCATAGCTAACCCTAGGTACCTGACAGCGTAGCTAACCCTAGGTACCTGGCAGCGTAGCTAACCCTAACCCTAGGTACCTGACAGCGTAGCTAACCCTAGGTACCTGACAGCGTAGCTAACCCTAACCCTAGGTACCTGACAGCGTAGCTAACCCTAACCCTAGGTACCTGACAGCGTAGCTAACCCTAGGTACCTGACAGCGTAGCTAACCCTAGGTACCTGACAGTGTAGCTAACCCTAGGTACCTGACAGTGTAGCTAACCCTAGGTACCTGACAGCGTAGCTAACCCTAACCCTAGGTACCTGACAGTGTAGCTAACCCTAGGTACCTGACAGCATAGCTAACCCTAACCCTAGGTACCTGACAGCATAGCTAACCCTAACCCTAGGTACCTGACAGCGTAGCTAACCCTAGGTACCTGACAGCGTAGCTAACCCTAGGTACCTGACAGCGTAGCTAACCCTAGGTACCTGACAGCGTAGCTAACCCTAACCCTAGGTACCTGACAGCGTAGCTAACCCTAACCCTAGGTACCTGACAACGTAGCTAACCCTAGGTACCTGACAGCGTAGCTAACCCTAGGTACCTGACAGCGTAGCTAACCCTAACCCTAGGTACCTGACAGCATAGCTAACCCTAACCCTAGGTACCTGACAGCGTAGCTAACCCTAGGTACCTGACAGCATAGCTAACCCTAGGTACCTGACAGCGTAGCTAACCCTAGGTACCTGACAGCGTAGCTAACCCTAGGTACCTGACAGCGTAACCCTAACCCTAGGTACCTGACAGCGTAGCTAACCCTAACCCTAGGTACCTGACAGCGTAGCTAACCCTAACCCTAGGTACCTGACAGCATAGCTAACCCTAGGTACCTGACAGCGTAGCTAACCCTAACCCTAGGTACCTGACAGTGTAGCTAACCCTAACCCTAGGTACCTGACAGCGTAGCTAACCCTAGGTACCTGACAGCGTAGCTAACCCTAACCCTAGGTACCTGACAGTGTAGCTAACCCTAACCCTTGGTACCTGACAGTGTAGCTAACCCTAGGTACCTGGCAGCGTAGCTAACCCTAACCCTAGGTACCTGACAGCATAGCTAACCCTAGGTACCTGACAGCGTAGCTAACCCTAACCCTAGGTACCTGACAGTGTAGCTAACCCTAACCCTTGGTACCTGACAGTGTAGCTAACCCTAGGTACCTGGCAGCGTAGCTAACCCTAACCCTAGGTACCTGACAGCGTAGCTAACCCTAACCCTAGGTACCTGGCAGCGTACCCTAACCCTAACCCCTAACCCTAGGTACCTGACAGCGTAGCTAACCCTAACCCTAGGTACCTGACAGTGTAGCTAACCCTAGATACCTGACAGCATAGCTAACCCTAACCCTAGGTACCTGACAGCATAGCTAACCCTAACCCTAGGTACCTGACAGCGTAGCTAACCCTAGGTACCTGACAGCGTAGCTAACCCTAGGTACCTGACAGCGTAGCTAACCCTAGGTACCTGACAGCGTAGCTAACCCTAACCCTAGGTACCTGACAGCGTAGCTAACCCTAACCCTAGGTACCTGACAACGTAGCTAACCCTAGGTACCTGACAGCGTAGCTAACCCTAGGTACCTGACAGCGTAGCTAACCCTAACCCTAGGTACCTGACAGCGTAGCTAACCCTAACCCTAGGTACCTGACAACGTAGCTAACCCTAACCCTAGGTACCTGGCAGCGTAGCTAACCCTAACCCTAGGTACCTGACAGCGTAGCTAACCCTAGGTACCTGACAGTGTAGCTAACCCTAGGTACCTGACAGCGTAGCTAACCCTATCCCTAGGTACCTGACAGCGTAGCTAACCCTAACCCTAGGTACCTGACAGTGTAGCTAACCCTAACCCTAGGTACCTGGCAGCGTAGCTAACCCTAACCCTAGGTACCTGACAGCGTAGCTAACCCTAGGTACCTGACAGCGTAGCTAACCCTAACCCTAGGTACCTGACAGCATAGCTAACCCTAACCCTAGGTACCTGACAGCGTAGCTAACCCTAGGTACCTGACAGCATAGCTAACCCTAGGTACCTGACAGCGTAGCTAACCCTAGGTACCTGACAGCGTAGCTAACCCTAGGTACCTGACAGCGTAGCTAACCCTAACCCTAGGTACCTGACAGCGTAGCTAACCCTAACCCTAGGTACCTGACAGCATAGCTAACCCTAGGTACCTGACAGCGTAGCTAACCCTAACCCTAGGTACCTGACAGTGTAGCTAACCTAACCCTAGGTACCTGACAGCGTAGCTAACCCTAGGTACCTGACAGCGTAGCTAACCCTAACCCTAGGTACCTGACAGTGTAGCTAACCCTAACCCTTGGTACCTGACAGTGTAGCTAACCCTAGGTACCTGGCAGCGTAGCTAACCCTAACCCTAGGTACCTGACAGCGTAGCTAACCCTAGGTACCTGACAGCGTAGCTAACCCTAACCCTAGGTACCTGACAGTGTAGCTAACCCTAACCCTTGGTACCTGACAGTGTAGCTAACCCTAGGTACCTGGCAGCGTAGCTAACCTAACCCTAGGTACCTGACAGCGTAGCTAACCCTAACCCTAGGTACCTGACAGCGTAGCTAACCCTAACCCTAGGTACCTGGCAGCGTAGCTAACCCTAACCCTAGGTACCTGGCAGCGTAGCTAACCCTAACCCTAGGTACCTGACAGCGTAGCTAACCCTAACCCTTGGTACCTGGCAGCGTAGTCTGAGTTGTCTGCTGACCTCTGTCAGCCCCTGCAGGTTCTTCACCTTGGCCAGCTCCTCTCTCAGGTCCTTGTGGATCTGCAGCCTGGAGAAACACTAACAAATAAAACACACACACAGATTGTGGCGGTAGTGAAGTATTGAGTGTGTGTGTGTCCCTCTGGGTGTGTGTGTTACATACGTGTGGTGCCAGAGCTTGAAGAGGTGTGCTCTGACATAGGACAGGGTACAGGGAGGATACTGACTGACCACCTCTAGATACTCCTCAGCCATCTCCCATACAGGAGGGCTGTGACCCTCAAACAGAGCTGGGTTATGGAGGTTCCCCTCTGGAAACACACACAGAGAAAGAAAGAAACAGAGAGAGAAACACAGAGAGAGAGAAACACACAGAGAACCACACACACACACACACACACACACACACACACACACACACACACACACACACACACACACACACACACACACACACACACACACACACACACACACACACACACACACACACACACAGAGAAACACACAGAGAGAGAGAGAGAGTGAAACACACACACAGAGAGAGAATCACAGAGAAACACAGAAATACACACAGAGAGAGAGAGAGAGAGAGACACAGAGAGAAACACACACAGAGAGAGAGAGAGAGAGAGAGAGACACAGAGAGAAACACACACAGAGAGAGAGAAACATACAGAGAGAGAGAAAAACAGAAAGATAGAAACACAGAGAGAGAGAAACACACAGAGAGAGAAACACACAGAGAGAAACACACAGAGAGAGAAACACAGAGAGAGAGAGAAACACAGAGAACCACAGAGAGAGAGAAAAACAGAGAGAAAGATAGAAACACAGAGAGAGAGAGAAACACAACAGGGAGAGAGAAACACAGAGAGAGAGAGAAACACACAGAGAGAGAAACACACGGAGAACCACACACACACACACACAGAGAGAAAGAGAGAAACACACACAGAGAGAGAGAGAAACACACACACACACAGAGAGAAAGAGAGAAACACACACAGCGAGAGAGAAACACACAGAGAGAGAAACACACAGAGAACCACAGAGAGAGAGAGAAAAACAGAAAGATAGAAACACAGAGAGAGAGAGAAACACACAGAGAAGAGAAACACACAGAGAGAGAAACACACAGAGAGAGAGAAACATACAGAGAACCACAGAGAGAGAGAAAAACAGAGAGAAAGATAGAAACACAGAGAGAGAGAAACACAACAGGGAGAGAGAAACACAGAGAGAGAGAGAAACACAGAGAAACACACGGAGAACCACACACACACACAGAGAGAAAGAGAGAAACACACAGAGAGAGAGAAACACAGAGAAACACACGGAGAACCACACACACACACAGAGAGAGAGAGAGAAACACACACAGCGAGAGAGAAACACACAGAGTGAGAAACACACAGAGAGAGAGAAACATACAGAGAACCACAGAGAGAAAGATAGAAACACAGAGAAAGAGAGAAACACACAGAAAGAACCACACACACACACACACAGAGACATAACCATACACACACAGACACATGAGAGAGAGAAAGTGATAAACACAAATTAGTAGGTGTTATGACTCTTGGGAGACTAATTAATCAAGGTGAGGCGGAGGTGTGTACCTGCACTCATCACCCCCTGTACTCCAGTCTCCTCCATACACTGCTCCACATCACTCAGGTGTTGGATGTTACCGTTAGCGAACACAGGGATGTTAACAGCGTTCCTATAGCAACAACACAGAGAGAGAGAGAGAGAGAGAGAGAGAGAGAGAGAGAGAGAGAGAGAGAGAGACTGTTTAATAAACCCAGTACAATCACATGATCAGCTATGTGACAATAGAATAGAGTACTGTACAGTAGAATATAATAGAATGTTTTCCTGTGAAGAAACTTCTTGGAGACCTACGAGACTACACAAACTGTCTCCAACTACACAGTAGCCCTACTAGACTACACAAACTACCTCCAACTACACAGCAGAGACCTACTAGACTACACAAACTACCTCCAACTACACAGCAGAGACCTACTAGACTACACAAACTGTCTCCAACTACACAGTAGCCCTGCTAGACTACACAAACTGTCTCCAACTACACAGCAGAGACCTACTAGACTACAAACTGTCTCCAACTACACAGCAGAGACCTACTAGACTACACAAACTACCTCCAACTACACAGCAGAGACCTACTAGACTACACAAACTGTCTCCAACTACACAGTAGCCCTGCTAGACTACACAAACTGTCTCCAACTACACAGCAGAGACCTACTAGACTACAAACTGTCTCCAACTACACAGCAGAGACCTACTAGACTACACAAACTGTCTCCAACTACACAGCAGAGACCTACTAGACTACAAACTACCTCCAACTACACAGCAGAGACCTACGAGACTACACAAACTACCTCCAACTACACAGCAGAGACCTACTAGACTACACAAACTGTCTCCAACTACACAGCAGAGACCTACTAGACTACACAAACTGTCTCCAACTACACAGCAGAGACCTACTAGACTACACAAACTGTCTCCAACTACACAGCAGAGACCTACTAGACTACACAAACTGTCTCCAACTACACAGCAGAGACCTACTAGACTACAAACTACCTCCAACTACACAGCAGAGACCTACGAGACTACACACTGTGTCCAACTACACAGCAGAGACCTACTAGACTACAAACTGTCTCCAACTACACAGCAGAGACCTACGAGACTACACAAACTACCTCCAACTACACAGCAGAGATCTACTAGACTACACAAACTGTCTCCAACTACACAGTAGCCCTACGAGACTACACACTGTTTCCAACTACACAGCAGAGACCTACGAGACTACACACTGTTTCCAACTACACAGCAGAGACCGACTAGACTACACAAACTACCTCCAACTACACAGCAGAGACCTACTAGACTACAAACTACCTCCAACTACACAACAGAGACCTACGAGACTACACAAACTGTCTCCAACTACACAGCAGAGACCTACGAGACTACACAAACTACCTCCAACTACACAGCAGAGATCTACTAGACTATACAAACTGTCTCCAACTACACAGTAGCCCTGCTAGACTACACAAACTACCTCCAACTACACAGCAGAGACCTACTAGACTACACAAACTACACAGCAGAGCCCTACTAGACGACACAAACTACCTCAAACTACACAGCAGAGACCTACTAGACTACACAAACTACCTCCAACTACACAGTAGCCCTACTAGACTACACAAACTACCCCCAACTACACAGCAGAGACCTACTAGACTACACAAACTACTTCCAACTACACAGCAGAGACCTACTAGACTACACAAACTGTCTCCAACTACACAGCAGAGACCTACTAGACTACACAAACTGTTTCCAACTACACAGCAGAGACCTACTAGACTACAAACTACCTCCAACTACACAGCAGAGACCTACTAGACTACACAAACTGTCTCCAACTACACAGCAGAGACCTACTAGACTACACAAACTGTCTCCAACTACACAGTAGCCCTACTAGACTACAAACGACCTCCAACTACACAGCAGAGACCTACTAGACTACACAAACTACACAGCAGAGACCTACTAGACTACACAAACTGTCTCCCCTACTAGACTACACAAACTACCTCCAACTACACAGCAGAGACCTACTAGACTACACAAACTGTCTCCCCTACTAGAATACACAAACTACCTCCAACTACACAGCAGAGACCTACTAGACTACACAAACTACCCCCAACTACACAGCAGAGACCTACGAGACTACACAAACTGTCTCCAACTACACAACAGAGACCTACTAGACTACACAAACTGTTTCCACCTGACAAACATAATGTTGGTTCTTCTCTGTAGTCTTAATTGAACTGTGAGGGAACTGCAGTGTGCTTACCATACAGCCTTGATGTGTTCCCAGCTAGCGATGCCTGTGGCGGGTCCTTTCTTAATTGAACTGTGAGGGAACTGCAGTGTGGTCTACTTACCGTACAGCCTTGATGTGTTCCCAGCTAGCGATGCCTGTGGCGGGTCCTTTCTGGTCCTTGGTCCGACCGTGGACGGTCAGCAGCTGAGACAGAGATGGAGAGGTCTAAATGAAATGACTTCCTACCCGGTTAAATAAAAATGTAATTACAAATAAAATGAAACGAGTGTGTCTGTGTGTTGCTATGGAGACAGCATAGGTGACACTGCAGTACTACGAGGACAAATGTTGATGAGGCTCTCTTGTTCAGATATTTGTAAGTGGACTGGAGGCAGGGCATGAAAGGGATAACGAATCCAGTTGTTTGTGTCATTCGTTTCAGGAAAGAACCTGCGTAATTGCGTACCCAACTCACTCAGGTGCTTCGCTAAATCACATTTGACATTGTCCGTAAACTTGAGTTCATTTGCACACATAAAATCATACAATGATGGAAAGACCTGTGTGTTGTCCTTGTTAACGCAGACAGATAAGAGCTCCAACTTCTTCATCATAGCCTCAATTTTTGTCCCGCACATTGAATATAGTTACGTAGAGTCCCTGTAATCCTAGATTCAGATCATTCAGGAGAGAGAGAAAACATCACCTAGATAGACCAAGCTCCTATAAATATAATCTGGCTAATTTTAGGTAATGTTTCATAGAAGATCAAAATAAAAATACTTGTGTGTGTGATGTTTCCCACCTGGCAGCCAGCCTTCTCCAGCATCTGAGCGTACTGAACAGTCTCCTCCATCTTGTTAAACACACGGATCTTACAGGTGATGGGAACAGAGATCTTCTCATTGGCTAGCTTCACTAAGGAGAAACAGAGAGAAAAGACTGGCTAACTTCACTAAGGAGAAACAGAGAGAAAAGACTGGCTAGCTTCACTAAGGAGAAACAGAGAGAAAAGACTGGCTAGCTTCACTAAGGAGAAACAGAGAGAAAAGACTGGCTAGCTTCACTAAGGAGAAACAGAGAGAAAAGACTGGCTAGCTTCACTAAGGATAAACAGAGAGAAAAGAAACAGAGAAACAGAGAAAGACTGGCTAGCTTCACTAAGGAGAAACAGAGAGAAAAGACTGGCTAGCTTCACTAAGGAGAAACAGAGAGAAAAGACTGGCTAGCTTCACTAAGGAGAAACGGAGAGAAAAGACTGGCTAGCTTCACAAAGGAGAAACAGAGAGAAAAGATTGGCTAGCTTCACTAAGGAGAAACAGAGAGAAAAGACTGGCTAGCTTCACTAAGGAGAAACAGAGAAAAGACTGGCTAACTTAAATCAAATCAAATGTTATCGCTAACATACCCGTGTTTAGCAGACGTTATTGTGGGTGTAGTGAAATGCTTGTGTCTCTAGCTCCGACAGTGCAGTAATATCTAACAAGTAATATCTAACAATTCCACAAAATATGCCCAGTACACACACATCTAAGTAAAGGAATGGAATTAAAACATAAATGTAAATGGTAAATGCTGAAAATTAAAAAATTCTGGGCGAACAATGTAAGAAATTATACATAAAAAACAAAATAGTGCAAAGTTTCCTAAGAGCTAAAAACATTGAGACCAGGTAACGTGGAGAGGATCTGTGTCTGTACCATATAATCTCACTACTGGTGTCCCCCAGGGCTCCGTTCTAGGCCCTCTCCTCTTCCCTCTATACGCCAAGTGACTCAGCTCCGTCATATCCTCACATGGCCTCTCCTATCAATACTATGTGGATGACATTCAACTACTTTTCACCCCCCCCCCCTCTCTTGGATGTCGGCGCACCACCTCAAGCTCAACCTCGACAAGACGGAGCTGCTCTTCCTCCCGGGAAAGGCCTGCCTGCTCCAAGACCTCTCCATCACAGTTGACAACTCCATGGTGTTCCCATCCCAGAGTGCATAGGACCTTGGCAGGACACTAGACAACACCCTGTTGTTTTCTGCAAACAGCAAAGCAGTGACTCTCTCTCCTGCAGGGTCAACATCTACCACATCCGTACAGTAACAACCCTTCCTCACACAGGAAGTAGCACAGGTCCTAATCCAGGCACTTGTCATATCCCGTCTGGACTACTGCAACTCTCTGTTGGCTGGGCTCCCCGCTTGTGCCATCAAACCCCCTGCAACTTCTCCAGAAGAGTCCCTGCCCGATCTTCTGAAAACATATCTTCAAGACCCTGGTGTTTGCCTACGGAACAGCAAGAGGAACTGCCCCTCACTATCTTCAGGCTCAAACCCTACACTCCAACCGGAAACTAGTTCTGCCACCTCTGGTCTCTTGGCCCTACAGCTCCCACTCAGCCCAGCCCCCTGGCACCCCAATGGTGGAACAAGCTTCCCCCTGAAACTAGGACAGCAGAGTCCCTGCCCATCTTCTGAAAACATATAGAACCCTAAACTTCCCCCTGAAACTAGGGCAGCAGAGTCCCTGCCCATCTTCTGAAAACATATAGAACCCTAAACTTCCCCCCAAAAAACTCTCACTTTACACTTTTTTTCTACTAATTATCTAGTAAAAGACTGAGTGCTTATGATGTACACACCATTCCAGACAGGTAAAACACAGCATGACACCATTCCAGACAGGTAAAACACAGCATGACACCATTCCAGACAGGTAAAACACAGCATGACACCATTCCAGACAGGTAAAACACAGCATGACACCATTCCAGACAGGTAAAACACAGCATGACATCATTCCAGACAGGTAAAACACAGCAATACACCATTCCAGACAGGTAAAACACAGCATGACACCATTCCAGACAGGCAAAACACAGCATGACACCATTCCAGACAGGTAAAACACAGCAATACACCATTCCAGACAGGTAAAACACAGCAATACACCATTCCAGACAGGTAAAACACAGCAATACACCATTCCAGACAGGTAAAACACAGCATGACACCATTCCAGACAGGTAAAACACAGCATGACACCATTCCAGACAGGTAAAACACAGCATGACACCATTCCAGACAGGTAAAACGCAGCATGACACCATTCCAGACAGGTAAAACGCAGAATGACACCATTCCAGACAGGTAAAACACAGCATGACACCATTCCAGACAGGTAAAACACAGCATGACACCATTCCAGACAGGTAAAACACAGCATGACACCATTCCAGACAGGTAAAACACAGCATGACACCATTCCAGACAGGTAAAACACAGCATGACACCATTCCAGACAGGTAAAACGCAGCATGACACCATTCCAGACAGGTAAAATACAGCAATACACCATTCCAGACAGGTAAAACACAGCATGACACCATTCCAGACAGGCAAAACACAGCATGACACCATTCCAGACAGGTAAAACACAGCATGACACCATTCCAGACAGGTAAAACACAGCAATACACCATTCCAGACAGGTAAAACACAGCAATACACAATTCCAGACGGGTAAAACACAGCATGACACCATTCCAGACAGGTAAAACACAGCATGACACCATTCCAGACAGGTAAAACACAGCATGACACCATTCCAGACAGGTAAAACACAGCATGACACCATTCCAGACAGGTAAAACGCAGCATGACACCATTCCAGACAGGTAAAACGCAGAATGACACCATTCCAGACAGGTAAAACACAGCATGACACCATTCCAGACAGGTAAAACACAGCATGACACCATTCCAGACAGGTAAAACATAGCATGACACCTTTCCAGACAGGTAAAACATAGCATGACACCATTCCAGACAGGTAAAACACAGCATGACACCATTCCAGACAGGTAAAAGACAGCATGACACCATTCCAGACAGGTAAAACACAGCATGACACCATTCCAGACAGGTAAAACACAGCATGACACCATTCCAGACAGGTAAAACGCAGCATGACACCATTCCAGACAGGTAAAACACAGCATGACACCATTCCAGACAGGTAAAACACAGCATGACACCATTCCAGACAGGTAAAACACAGCATGACACCATTCCAGACAGGTAAAACACAGCATGACACCATTCCAGACAGGTAAAACACAGCATGACACCATTCCAGACAGGTAAAACACAGCATGACACCATTCCAGACAGGTAAAACACAGCATGACACCATTCCAGACAGGTAAAACACAGAATGACACCATTCCAGACAGGTAAAACACAGCATGACACCATTCCAGACAGGTAAAACACAGCATGACACCATTCCAGACAGGTAAAACATAGCATGACACCATTCCAGACAGGTAAAACACAGCATGACACCATTCCAGACAGGTAAAATGCATTATGACACCATTCCAGACAGGTAAAACGCATTATGACACCATCCCAGACAGGTAAAACATAGCATACTATATTTTATTTCTACCTCTCTAACTCTCTCCCTCTTTTCTCTCTCTGTTCAAACTCACCCATCTTCTCCAGCAGCTCCCACTCATCCTGTAGGAAGACTCCGTAGTGCCCTTTGTCAGAAATAAATTAGAAACAAATTGACCCCAAACATACAGCATGCTTGGACTAAAAAACTTTTATTTTTTAATCAGGGTTTCTCTCTCTCACACACACAATCTCTGAGTGGGGTTTCAGGGTTGGTTAGTTAGTACCTCTCTTGGCGATCATCTGTGGGCATCCCAGGTTGAGATCGATAGCATCACAGTAGTCCTGAGCCAGTAGACATGCCTGGACAAACACCTCTGGGTCGTTGGCACAGAACTGACACACACACACACACACACACACACACACACACACACACACACACACACACACACACACAAAGAAAGCAGAGAAAGTGCATTACAAACACCTCTGAGTTATTGGCACAGAACTGAGACCATAACACAGGAATCGGGGTGATTGTAAAACTCAGAGGCTAGCTGAAACAGGGTGAGAGGTGATGGTAAAACACAGAGGCTAGCTGAAACAGGGTGAGAGTGGATGGTAAAACTCAGAGGCTAGCTGAAACAGGGTGAGAGGTGATGGTAAAACTCAGAGGCTAGCTGAAACAGGGTGAGAGGTGATTGTAAAACTCAGAGGCTAGCTGAAACAGGGTGAGAGGTGATGGTAAAACTCAGAGGCTAGCTGAAACAGGGTGAGAGTGGATGGTAAAACTCAGAGGCTAGCTGAAACAGGGTGAGAGTGGATGGTAAAACATAGAGGCTAGCTGAAACGGGGTGAGAGTGGATGGTAAAACACAGAGGCTGGCTGAAACAGGGTGAGAGTGGATGGTAAAACTCAGAGGTCGGCTAATAGCTGTAGTTGAATCATATGACCTGTGACACTCCATTCCCCTGTCGGCATGTGTTTGTGTCTTTCTCTCTCACCTGTGTAATAAGCGGCCTGTCTTCGGGGCAGACTTCGCTGTACAGGTTGTCTTTCCTGTAGTTGGCGTCGCGTACAAACACCTGCGCGTGCAGCATGGGCGTGTAGCACAGCTCGGCGCCATGGCGACGGCTCAGTAGACGCCAGGCCAGTTCGCTCTGGTCCACCATGGGTGCAACGACGTAACGCGCCCCCCTCAGCGTGGTCTTCCAGAACTCAAAGCCTTGCAGCTTCACCGCCATCACAGCAACCTGACCTGACAGAGGGAGAGGGGAATGAGAGAGAAAATGAGGTCGTTTTGACCATAGGAGGACAATACAGTCAAAATAAGAGGGTCCTGGGTAGAACTAAAGTATGGGGAGGAATCCCCCTGGGCCACTGAGCACCTAAATGGGTCACGGTCTTTCTTGGATATTAACTGGCTCCCGAGTGAAGCAGTGGTCTAAGGCACTGCATCTCCATGCAAGAGGCGTCACCACAGTCCCTGGTTCGAATCCAGGCTGTATCACATCTGGCCATGATTGGGAGTCTCATAGGGCAGCGCACAATTGGCCCAGCGTCGTCCGGGTTTGGCCGGGGTAGGCCGTCATTGTAAATAAGAATTTGTTCTTAACTGACTTGCCTTGTTAGATAAAGGTTACATAAAATTAAATAAATAAATAAACTATATCTGTAGGACTTATAGAGACATAGTATATCTGTAGGACTTAGAGACATAGTATATCTGTAGGACTTAGAGACATAGTATATCTGTAGGACTTAGAGACATAGTATATCTGTAGGACTTATAGAGACATAGTATATCTGTAGGACTTATAGAGACATAGTATATCTGTAGGACTTAGAGACATAGTATATCTGTAGGACTTAGAGACATAGTATATCTGTAGGACTTAGAGACATAGTATATCTGTAGGACTTATAGAGACATAGTATATCTGTAGGACTTATAGAGAAATAGTATATCTGTAGGACTTATAGAGACATAGTATATCTGTAGGACTTATAGAGACATAGTATATCTGTAGGACTTATAGAGAAATAGTATATCTGTAGGACTTATAGAGACATAGTATATCTGTAGGACTTATAGAGACATAGTATATCTGTAGGACTTAGAGACATAGTATATCTGTAGGACTTAGAGACATAGTATATCTGTAGGACTTAGAGACATAGTATATCTGTAGGACTTAGAGACATAGTATATCTGTAGGACTTATAGAGACATAGTATATCTGTAGGACTTAGAGACATAGTATATCTGTAGGACTTAGAGACATAGTATATCTGTAGGACTTAGAGACATAGTATATCTGTAGGACTTAGAGACATAGTATATCTGTAGGACTTAGAGACATAGTATATCTGTAGGACTTAGAGACATAGTATATCTGTAGGACTTAGAGACATAGTATATCTGTAGGACTTATAGAGACATAGTATATCTGTAGGACTTAGAGACATAGTATATCTGTAGGACTTTAGAGACATAGTATATCTGTAGGACTTAGAGACATAGTATATCTGTAGGACTTAGAGACATAGTATATCTGTAGGACTTATAGAGACATAGTATATCTGTAGGACTTAGAGACATAGTATATCTGTAGGACTTAGAGACATAGTATATCTGTAGGACTTAGAGACATAGTATATCTGTAGGACTTAGAGACATAGTATATCTGTAGGACTTAGAGACATAGTATATCTGTAGGACTTAGAGACATAGTATATCTGTAGGACTTAGAGACATAGTATATCTGTAGGACTTATAGAGACATAGTATATCTGTAGGACTTAGAGACATAGTATATCTGTAGGACTTAGAGACATAGTATATCTGTAGGACTTAGAGACATAGTATATCTGTAGGACTTAGAGACATAGTATATCTGTAGGACTTAGAGACATAGTATATCTGTAGGACTTATAGAGACATAGTATATCTGTAGGACTTAGAGACATAGTATATCTGTAGGACTTAGAGACATAGTATATCTGTAGGACTTAGAGACATAGTATATCTGTAGGACTTAGAGACATAGTATATCTGTAGGACTTAGAGACATAGTATATCTGTAGGACTTAGAGACATAGTATATCTGTAGGACTTAGAGACATAGTATATCTGTAGGACTTATAGAGACATAGTATATCTGTAGGACTTAAAGAGACATAGTATATCTGTAGGACTTATAGAGACATAGTATATCTGTAGGACTTATAGAGACATAGTATATCTGTAGGACATATGGGACTGATTAAAACTGATTAAATCTCTGGACAGTTTCCTAGGGTAGTTATTATATTCGTTCTGACAGTGTGATACCCCTCATCCTCATCTCCCCGCAAGCATGATGTGACAAAGACAATTTAATTCATGTTAATAAAGGACACTTCTAAAACATTTTTCAAAGGAGCAGAGTTCCCGAGATCCACCAATGTTAGCGATCGCGTGTCAGAACTGGTGCACGCATACTGTAGCTAGTTATACAGCCATTGGGTGCACATGACTCTTGGTTATCCAGCCAGCTAACGTTAGCACAGTAGCTAGTAAAATTCCTGTGGATTTCATCAACAAAAACATGTTGATGACACGCTAGAAGACATATCTAACATTTCACCAAAATGCTTGATAACACAAAATAACATTTACCTGTATGAGAAACACTTTGTACAATTTACTCTAGGATGTTCTCAACAGTGGTCCGAGTGTTAAACCAGTGTAACAGTCAAATATGACCGAGGGGAAACAATAAGTGGCAAAAGGTACCGCCTGGTTTCAGTAACTTTGCTTTTGAACATTACTGAACACACATTTCCA
>NW_025746123.1:132500-164166 GCF_021184085.1 Oncorhynchus gorbuscha
CTATCCATGGCCCTCAACTGCCTCCTCTGTCTCTATCCATGGCTCTCAACTGCCTCCTCTGTCTCTATCCATGGCCCTCAGCTGCCTCCTCTGTCTCTATCCATGGCCCTTAACTGCCTCCTCTGTCTCTATCCATGGCCCTCAGCTGCATCCTCTGTCTCTATCCATGGCCCTCAACTGCCTCCTCTGTCTCAGAAATAATGACAACACAGACAACATGGCTGCATCTCTGTCTAACTAATGATGACAACAGTCTGAAGTGACTTTCTCTCGTCTCCTCTCCTTCATCTCGATAGTCTAGTGGCTTCCTCTCCTCATCTCCTCTCCTTCATCTCGATAGTCTAGTGGCTTCCTCTCCTCATCTCTTCTCCTTCATCTCGATAGTCTAGTGGCTTCCTCTCCTCATCTCTTCTCCTTCATCTCGATAGTCTAGTGGCTTCCTCTCCTCATCTCCTCTCCTTCATCTCGATAGTCTAGTGGCTTCCTCTCCTCATCTCCTCTCCTTCATCTCGATAGTCTAGTGGCTTCCTCTCCTCATCTCCTCTCCTTCATCTCGATAGTCTAGTGGCTTCCTCTCCTCATCTCCTCTCCTTCATCTCGATAGTCTAGTGGCTTCCTCTCCTCATCCTCTCCTTCATCTCGATAGTCTAGTGGCTTCCTCCTCATCTCCTCTCATCTCGATAGTCTAGTGGCTTCCTCTCCTCATCTCCTCTCCTTCATCTCGATAGTCTAGTGGCTTCCTCTCCTCATCTCTTCTCCTTCATCTCGATAGTCTAGTGGCTTCCTCTCCTCATCTCCTCTCCTTCATCTCGATAGTCTAGTGGCTTCCTCTCCTCATCTCCTCTCCTTCATCTCGATAGTCTAGTGGCTTCCTCTCCTCATCTCCTCTCCTTCATCTCGATAGTCTAGTGGCTTCCTCTCCTCATCTCCTCTCCTTCATCTCGATAGTCTAGTGGCTTCCTCTCCTCATCTCCTCTCCTTCATCTCGATAGTCTAGTGGCTTCCTCTCCTCATCTCCTCTCCTTCATCTCGATAGTCTAGTGGCTTCCTCTCCTCATCTCCTCTCCTTCATCTCGATAGTCTAGTGGCTTCCTCTCCTCATCTCCTCTCCTTCATCTCGATAGTCTAGTGGCTTCCTCTCCTCATCTCCTCTCCTTCATCTCGATAGTCTAGTGGCTTCCTCTCCTCATCTCCTCTCCTTCATCTCGATAGTCTAGTGGCTTCCTCTCCTCATCTCCTCTCCTTCATCTCGATAGTCTAGTGGCTTCCTCTCCTCATCTCCTCTCCTTCATCTCGATAGTCTAGTGGCTTCCTCTCCTCATCTCCTCTCCTTCATCTCGATAGTCTAGTGGCTTCCTCTCCTCATCTCCTCTCCTTCATCTCGATAGTCTAGTGGCTTCCTCTCCTCATCTCCTCTCCTTCATCTCGATAGTCTAGTGGCTTCCTCTCCTCATCTCCTCTCCTTCATCTCGATAGTCTAGTGGCTTCCTCTCCTCATCTCCTCTCCTTCATCTCGATAGTCTAGTGGCTTCCTCTCCTCATCTCCTCTCCTTCATCTCGATAGTCTAGTGGCTTCCTCTCCTCATCTCCTCTCCTTCATCTCGATAGTCTAGTGGCTTCCTCTCCTCATCTCCTCTCCTTCATCTCGATAGTCTAGTGGCTTCCTCTCCTCATCTCCTCTCCTTCATCTCGATAGTCTAGTGGCTTCCTCTCCTCATCTCCTCTCCTTCATCTCGATAGTCTAGTGGCTTCCTCTCCTCATCTCCTCTCCTTCATCTCGATAGTCTAGTGGCTTCCTCTCCTCATCTCCTCTCTCCTTCATCTCGATAGTCTAGTGGCTTCCTCTCCTCATCTCCTCTCCTTCATCTCGATAGTCTAGTGGCTTCCTCTCCTCATCTCCTCTCCTTCATCTCGATAGTCTAGTGGCTTCCTCTCCTCATCTCCTCTCCTTCATCTCGATAGTCTAGTGGCTTCCTCTCCTCATCTCCTCTCCTTCATCTCGATAGTCTAGTGGCTTCCTCTCCTCATCTCCTCTCCTTCATCTCGATAGTCTAGTGGCTTCCTCTCCTCATCTCCTCTCCTTCATCTCGATAGTCTAGTGGCTTCCTCTCCTCATCTCCTCTCCTTCATCTCGATAGTCTAGTGGCTTCCTCTCCTCATCTCCTCTCCTTCATCTCGATAGTCTAGTGGCTTCCTCTCCTCATCTCCTCTCCTTCATCTCGATAGTCTAGTGGCTTCCTCTCCTCATCTCCTCTCCTTCATCTCGATAGTCTAGTGGCTTCCTCTCCTCATCTCCTCTCCTTCATCTCGATAGTCTAGTGGCTTCCTCTCCTCATCTCCTCTCCTTCATCTCGATAGTCTAGTGGCTTCCTCTCCTCATCTCCTCTCCTTCATCTCGATAGTCTAGTGGCTTCCTCTCCTCATCTCCTCTCCTTCATCTCGATAGTCTAGTGGCTTCCTCTCCTCATCTCCTCTCCTTCATCTCGATAGTCTAGTGGCTTCCTCTCCTCATCTCCTCTCCTTCATCTCGATAGTCTAGTGGCTTCCTCTCCTCATCTCCTCTCCTTCATCTCGATAGTCTAGTGGCTTCCTCTCCTCATCTCCTCTCCTTCATCTCGATAGTCTAGTGGCTTCCTCTCCTCATCTCCTCTCCTTCATCTCGATAGTCTAGTGGCTTCCTCTCCTCATCTCCTCTCCTTCATCTCGATAGTCTAGTGGCTTCCTCTCCTCATCTCCTCTCCTTCATCTCGATAGTCTAGTGGCTTCCTCTCCTCATCTCCTCTCCTTCATCTCGATAGTCTAGTGGCTTCCTCTCCTCATCTCCTCTCCTTCATCTCGATAGTCTAGTGGCTTCCTCTCCTCATCTCCTCTCCTTCATCTCGATAGTCTAGTGGCTTCCTCTCCTCATCTCCTCTCCTTCATCTCGATAGTCTAGTGGCTTCCTCTCCTCATCTCCTCTCCTTCATCTCGATAGTCTAGTGGCTTCCTCTCCTCATCTCTTCTCCTTCATCTCGATAGTCTAGTGGCTTCCTCTCCTCATCTCCTCTCCTTCATCTCGATAGTCTAGTGGCTTCCTCTCCTCATCTCCTCTCCTTCATCTCGATAGTCTAGTGGCTTCCTCTCCTCATCTCCTCTCCTTCATCTCGATAGTCTAGTGGCTTCCTCTCCTCATCTCCTCTCCTTCATCTCGATAGTCTAGTGGCTTCCTCTCCTCATCTCCTCTCCTTCATCTCGATAGTCTAGTGGCTTCCTCTCCTCATCTCCTCTCCTTCATCTCGATAGTCTAGTGGCTTCCTCTCCTCATCTCCTCTCCTTCATCTCGATAGTCTAGTGGCTTCCTCTCCTCATCTCCTCTCCTTCATCTCGATAGTCTAGTGGCTCTCCTCATCTCCTCTCCTTCATCTCGATAGTCTAGTGGCTTCCTCTCCTCATCTCCTCTCCTTCATCTCGATAGTCTAGTGGCTTCCTCTCCTCATCTCCTCTCCTTCATCTCGATAGTCTAGTGGCTTCCTCTCCTCATCTCCTCTCCTTCATCTCGATAGTCTAGTGGCTTCCTCTCCTCATCTCCTCTCCTTCATCTCGATAGTCTAGTGGCTTCCTCTCCTCATCTCCTCTCCTTCATCTCGATAGTCTAGTGGCTTCCTCTCCTCATCTCCTCTCCTTCATCTCGATAGTCTAGTGGCTTCCTCTCCTCATCTCCTCTCCTTCATCTCGATAGTCTAGTGGCTTCCTCTCCTCATCTCTCTCCTTCATCTCGATAGTCTAGTGGCTTCCTCTCCTCATCTCTCTCCTTCATCTCGATAGTCTAGTGGCTTCCTCTCCTCATCTCCTCTCCTTCATCTCGATAGTCTAGTGGCTTCCTCTCCTCATCTCCTCTCCTTCATCTCGATAGTCTAGTGGCTTCCTCTCCTCATCTCCTCTCCTTCATCTCGATAGTCTAGTGGCTTCCTCTCCTCATCTCCTCTCCTTCATCTCGATAGTCTAGTGGCTTCCTCTCCTCATCTCTCTCCTTCATCTCGATAGTCTAGTGGCTTCCTCTCCTCATCTCCTCTCCTTCATCTCGATAGTCTAGTGGCTTCCTCTCCTCATCTCCTCTCCTTCATCTCGATAGTCTAGTGGCTTCCTCTCCTCATCTCCTGGCTCCTTCATCTCGATAGTCTAGTGGCTTCCTCTCCTCATCTCCTCTCCTTCATCTCGATAGTCTAGTGGCTTCCTCTCCTCATCTCCTCTCCTTCATCTCGATAGTCTAGTGGCTTCCTCTCCTCATCTCCTCTCCTTCATCTCGATAGTCTAGTGGCTTCCTCTCCTCATCTCCTCTCCTTCATCTCGATAGTCTAGTGGCTTCCTCTCCTCATCTCCTCTCCTTCATCTCGATAGTCTAGTGGCTTCCTCTCCTCATCTCCTCTCCTTCATCTCGATAGTCTAGTGGCTTCCTCTCCTCATCTCCTCTCCTTCATCTCGATAGTCTAGTGGCTTCCTCTCCTCATCTCCTCTCCTTCATCTCGATAGTCTAGTGGCTTCCTCTCCTCATCTCCTCTCCTTCATCTCGATAGTCTAGTGGCTTCCTCTCCTCATCTCCTCTCCTTCATCTCGATAGTCTAGTGGCTTCCTCTCCTCATCTCCTCTCCTTCATCTCGATAGTCTAGTGGCTTCCTCTCCTCATCTCCTCTCCTTCATCTCGATAGTCTAGTGGCTTCCTCTCCTCATCTCCTCTCCTTCATCTCGATAGTCTAGTGGCTTCCTCTCCTCATCTCCTCTCCTTCATCTCGATAGTCTAGTGGCTTCCTCTCCTCATCTCCTCTCCTTCATCTCGATAGTCTAGTGGCTTCCTCTCCTCATCTCCTCTCCTTCATCTCGATAGTCTAGTGGCTTCCTCTCCTCATCTCCTCTCCTTCATCTCGATAGTCTAGTGGCTTCCTCTCCTCATCTCCTCTCCTTCATCTCGATAGTCTAGTGGCTTCCTCTCCTCATCTCCTCTCCTTCATCTCGATAGTCTAGTGGCTTCCTCTCCTCATCTCCTCTCCTTCATCTCGATAGTCTAGTGGCTTCCTCTCCTCATCTCCTCTCCTTCATCTCGATAGTCTAGTGGCTTCCTCTCCTCATCTCCTCTCCTTCATCTCGATAGTCTAGTGGCTTCCTCTCCTCATCTCCTCTCCTTCATCTCGATAGTCTAGTGGCTTCCTCTCCTCATCTCCTCTCCTTCATCTCGATAGTCTAGTGGCTTCCTCTCCTGGCTTCCTCTCCTCATCTCCTCTCCTTCATCTCGATAGTCTAGTGGCTTCCTCTCCTCATCTCCTCTCCTTCATCTCGATAGTCTAGTGGCTTCCTCTCCTCATCTCCTCTCCTTCATCTCGATAGTCTAGTGGCTTCCTCTCCTCATCTCCTCTCCTTCATCTCGATAGTCTAGTGGCTTCCTCTCCTCATCTCCTCTCCTTCATCTCGATAGTCTAGTGGCTTCCTCTCCTCATCTCCTCTCCTTCATCTCGATAGTCTAGTGGCTTCCTCTCCTCATCTCCTCTCCTTCATCTCGATAGTCTAGTGGCTTCCTCTCCTCATCTCCTCTCCTTCATCTCGATAGTCTAGTGGCTTCCTCTCCTCATCTCCTCTCCTTCATCTCGATAGTCTAGTGGCTTCCTCTCCTCATCTCCTCTCCTTCATCTCGATAGTCTAGTGGCTTCTCTCCTCATCTCCTCTCCTTCATCTCGATAGTCTAGTGGCTTCCTCTCCTCATCTCCTCTCCTTCATCTCGATAGTCTAGTGGCTTCCTCTCCTCATCTCCTCTCCTTCATCTCGATAGTCTAGTGGCTTCCTCTCCTCATCTCCTCTCCTTCATCTCGATAGTCTAGTGGCTCTCTCCTAGTCTATCTCCTCTCCTTCATCTCGATAGTCTAGTGGCTTCCTCTCCTCATCTCCTCTCCTTCATCTCGATAGTCTAGTGGCTTCCTCTCCTCATCTCCTCTCCTTCATCTCGATAGTCTAGTGGCTTCCTCTCCTCATCTCCTCTCCTTCATCTCGATAGTCTAGTGGCTTCCTCTCATCTCATCTCTCTCCTTCATCTCGATAGTCTAGTGGCTTCCTCTCCTCATCTCCTCTCCTTCATCTCGATAGTCTAGTGGCTTCCTCTCCTCATCTCTTCTCCTTCATCTCGATAGTCTAGTGGCTTCCTCTCCTCATCTCCTCTCCTTCATCTCGATAGTCTAGTGGCTTCCTCTCCTCATCTCCTCTCCTTCATCTCGATAGTCTAGTGGCTTCCTCTCCTCATCTCCTCTCCTTCATCTCGATAGTCTAGTGGCTTCCTCTCCTCATCTCCTCTCCTTCATCTCGATAGTCTAGTGGCTTCCTCTCCTCATCTCCTCTCCTTCATCTCGATAGTCTAGTGGCTTCCTCTCCTCATCTCCTCTCCTTCATCTCGATAGTCTAGTGGCTTCCTCTCCTCATCTCCTCTCCTTCATCTCGATAGTCTAGTGGCTTCCTCTCCTCATCTCCTCTCCTTCATCTCGATAGTCTAGTGGCTTCCTCTCCTCATCTCCTCTCCTTCATCTCGATAGTCTAGTGGCTTCCTCTCCTCATCTCCTCTCCTTCATCTCGATAGTCTAGTGGCTTCCTCTCCTCATCTCCTCTCCTTCATCTCGATAGTCTAGTGGCTTCCTCTCCTCATCTCCTCTCCTTCATCTCGATAGTCTAGTGGCTTCCTCTCCTCATCTCCTCTCCTTCATCTCGATAGTCTAGTGGCTTCCTCTCCTCATCTCCTCTCCTTCATCTCGATAGTCTAGTGGCTTCCTCTCCTCATCTCCTCTCCTCATCTCCTCTCCTTCATCTCAAAAGTTGTATAGTTTCCTCTCCTCTTAATAGTGGAAAACTGGACAAGTCAAGCGAAAATATGATGGATCCCTACCAGGAACTTGCGTTCCACTGTCCAGTTTCTTTCCCATGAGTGCAGATGAAGAAAGAGATGAGGAGATGAGGAGAATAAGTCGTTGTATTGAGATGCACCCGGGGAGACAATGAGGTCTTGTGATATTTGCTGTGTCATGATGAGGTAATCCAGTCTCTACTACAGTTTGTCTGTGTGTGTGTGTGTGTGTGTGTGTGTGTGTGTGTGTGTGTGTGTGTGTGTGTGTGTGTGTGTGTGTGTGTGTGTGTGTGTGTGTGTGTGTGTGTGTGTGTGTGTGTGTGTGTGTGTGTGTGTGTGTGTGTGTGTGTGTGTGTGTTGTCAGGCAGGATGTCACCAGAAAGGAAATAGTCCTCACAAATCAACAGGAAATAGTCCTCACACCACACGTCTCTGACGGAGCTAGACATAGCTGCATCTCACTGGCCAGGATGGAGAATCAACTCATTAAATACTGCAGGTCACTGACCAGGATGGAGAATCAACTCATTAAATACTGCAGGTCACTGACCAGGATGGAGAATCAACTCATTAAATACTGCAGGTCACTGACCAGGATGGAGAATCAACTCATTAAATACTGCAGGTCACTGACCAGGATGGAGAATCAACTCATTAAATAGTGCAGGTCACTGACCAGGATGGAGAATCAACTCATTAAATACTGCAGGTCACTGACCAGGATGGAGAATCAACTCATTAAATACTGCAGGTCTGGGAAGTATGTCAAGTAACAGAATAAAATATGGATGGAGCCACGTCTATGTGTGCCGGCTTGGCTGTCTGTGTTTCTCAAGGTTTGTGAGGTACCCTGTATATAATACTGTAAGGGGAAGTTTCCCAGACACAGATTAAACCTAGTTCTGGACTAAGAATCATTTCTAATAGAGATTCAGTCCAGGACTTGGCTTAACCCGTGTCCGGCTAACCACCCATAGATATTGTGTACAAGGAACACTAGTTGTGTAATTATACCACAGTCAGGGCAATGATGTGAACGAACAGTTACAGGAAGTACAGGACGTCTTTATCTGTCTGGGCTCATTTGACTATGGAGAGGTGTGGTGTATTGACCTTGGGGTCATTTGACTATGGAGAGGTGTGTTGTATTGACCTTGGCTCTATTCCAAATGAGAATCTATACCCGATATAGTGCACTACTTTTGACAAGGCTATTCTCTTCTCCCCTTATCAGGAACAGGTGATGTATCCAACTACATTAGCGACAATTAACCTGTTAGAACCTGCTAGGTCTGCTTCCTAGGGTGTGACAATTTCCTCTTCTGAATGCTGCGAGGCATTGTATGAAATACATTGTCATCATCTGACCCGTGTCTCCACCCCATTACAGAACTGGCATCTATGGCAATGACTGGATTATTCCTGGCAGGTTCTGTGTCCTAACTGTAACCTGAGCCTTGGACTGTCAACCCTATATAACTCTGGGACTTACTCTTGTGTCAGATGCCTCCTCTCATTACTAACCTGTGGCCACATGACAGAGAAAGTCATTGTTGGTGTGGTGCTGGTGTGGGCCCAATACACGGTCTGCATCCAAAATGGCATCCTATTCCCTTATAGTGCACTACTTTTGTTTTGACAAGGGCCACTTGGTAGTGCACTATATAGGGAATAAGGTGCCATTTGGGACTCAGTACCATCCGCTCCACTCTGAGAGGAAAAGGTTCCTGTTCCTGTCAGAGACCAGGCCACTCCCCCTGGTTTATTCAAACAGGACAGGTTGGTTCCTGTCAGAGACCAGGCCACTCCCCCTGGTTTATTCAAACAGGACAGGTTGGTTCCTGTCAGAGACCAGGCCACTCCCCCTGGTTTATTCAAACAGGACAGGTTGGTTCCTGTCAGAGACCAGGCCACTCCCCCTGGTTTATTCAAACAGGACAGGTTCGTTCCTGTCAGAGACCAGGCCACTCCCCCTGGTTTATTCAAACAGGACAGGTTGGTTCCTGTCAGAGACCAGGCCACTCCCCTGGTTTATTCAAACAGGACAGGTTGGTTCCTGTCAGAGACCAGGCCACTCCCCCTGGTTTATTCAAACAGGACAGGTTGGTTCCTGTCAGAGACCAGGCCACTCCCCTGGTTTATTCAAACAGGACAGGTTGGTTCCTGTCAGAGACCAGGCCACTCCCCTGGTTTATTCAAACAGGACAGGTTGGTTCCTGTCAGAGACCAGGCCACTCCCCTGGTTTATTCAAACAGGACAGGTTCGTTCCTGTCAGAGACCAGGCCACTCCCCTGGTTTATTCAAACAGGACAGGTTGGTTCCTGTCAGAGACCAGGCCACTCCCCCTGGTTTATTCAAACAGGACAGGTTGGTTCCTGTCAGAGACCAGGCCACTCCCCTGGTTTATTCAAACAGGACAGGTTGGTTCCTGTCAGAGACCAGGCCACTCCCCCTGGTTTATTCAAACAGGACAGGTTGGTTCCTGTCAGAGACCAGGCCACTCCCCCTGGTTTATTCAAACAGGACAGGTTCGTTCCTGTCAGAGACCAGGCCACTCCCCCTGGTTTATTCAAACAGGACAGGTTGGTTCCTGTCAGAGACCAGGCCACTCCCCCTGGTTTATTCAAACAGGACAGGTTAGTTCCTGTCAGAGACCAGGCCCCTCCCCCTGGTTTATTCAAACAGGACAGGTTGGTTCCTGTCAGAGACCAGGCCACTCCCCCTGGTTTATTCAAACAGGACAGGTTGGTTCCTGTCAGAGACCAGGCCACTCCCCCTGGTTTATTCAAACAGGACAGGTTCGTTCCTGTCAGAGACCAGGCCCCTCCCCCTGGTTTATTCAAACAGGACAGGTATGTGTAACGTCAGTGAAATAAAACACCTGATTCCTCTATTCATCCTCTGAAGTTTTTCACTCCCATCCCTCGTTCCTGTTCCATTACAGAGTGTTTGCATCATGCTGTTATACAAAAGGGCTTTTATAAGGACTTTTTCTTATAGAACTCTACACGTAACTGTCTATACTCAGTCCATATTCCTGACACATGTGCTCTCAAGGGTTGCTTCATACTGTTATGGGTTATACAAATACTGTGGGGGTTTTCTTACGGGTTCCTTTTATTGGTTCAACAAATAACACTTTGTGTACCGACACATTCTCTCAAGGGTTTACCAGTACACACACATATAACCATGCAGACATAGAACCACGCATACCCACATAAACACAAATAGCCAAACCACATCCCCTGTGTCTACACACACACACACACACAGACACACACATGCAGACACACACACACACACAGACACACACACACAGACGTACACACACAGACACACACACACATGCAGACACACACACACACACAGACACACACACACAGACGTACACACACAGACACACACACACACACATGCAGACACACACACACACAGACACACACACACAGGGTCCCATTCCTAACCTGGCAGTGAAAACATGCAGACACACACACACAGTCACACACGGAACCTGGCAGAGAAAACACACACAGACCACAGGGTCCACTGCCTAACCTGGCAGTGAAAACATGTAGAGGCCCCCAGGGTCCCATTCCTAACCTGGCAGAGAAAACATGTAGAGGCCCCCAGGGTCCCCTTCCTAACCTGGCATAGAAAACATGTAGAGGCCCCCCAGGGTCCCCTCCTAACCTGGCAGCGAAAACATGTAGAGCCCCCCCAGGGTCCCATTCCTAACCTAGCAGTAAAAACATGTAGAGGCCTCCCAGGGTCCCCTTCCTAACCTAGCAGTAAAAACATGTAGAGGCCTCCCAGGGTCCCCTTCCTAACCTGGCATAGAAAACATGTAGAGGCCCCCCAGGGCCCCCTTCCTAACCAGGCAGTGATAACATGTAGAGGCCCCCAGGGTCCCCTTCCTAACCTAGCAGTAAAAACATGTAGAGGCCTCCCAGGGTCCCCTTCCTAACCTGGCAGTGAAAACATGTAGAGGCTGTGTGTGTGTGTGCGTGTGCGTGTGCGTGTGCGCGTGCGTGCGTGCGTGCGTGTGTGTGTGTGTGTGTGTGTGTGTGTGTGTGTGTGTGCCTAACTGATCAACATGTTTACCTAGACAAAAGAGACGGACCGTCTACTGGTTGTTATGGAAACAGTTTGGCCTGTAGTGTTTGTTCCTGTTTACTTATGAAAACACACATCAACGATGGTGGAAACAGCATTACTTACACAACTAACCTAGACCCGGAAACTAACTATTCAGGGAATTCTAGGTAATGACATCACTGAATTCTTCCACCGTGTGACTCCATCTCCCAGCATGCTCTTCACTCAGCTACAGTTCCCCGGTTGAGCTCTCTGTTTCGACAGCAGCTGTGATCGATACACATGATGTCCTCAGGCCTTCTTTATGGGGTCAGTGGATAAGAGACCACAGACAGAGCCCTTGATAAAATACACCGTAATGTGCCAATGTGTTGTGTTGTGTTAGACTACAGCATATGCAGTCGTCTTACATTTTTTGACTAGTACCCAGTCCCAATAGCATCATCAGAGTTCCCTCTGGTCTGGCGTCACCCCAGTTCCCTCTGTCCTCTGAGTCTGACCTAATGGTTCCATAGTGTGATGGAGTGAGAGTAGTACTATGGGTATCAGCATGTCATAGATATTGATAGAGAGTAGTGTAGAGTCAACCTGGTCTCAAGAGCACTTCGCAATATTCTTTACGTAAATCCGAGACGCTCCGTTTAGTACGATATGTTATGTTTTGGATGGTATGTACTAATTTGTGAAAGTCCATCACCCATTTAGTATGATATGTTACGAATTACAATTCATATGTTACAATTTTACAAAACATACAATATGTTATACAATAAAATCATTTTCAAAACGCACAATAATTTACCAATTTGCCAAATGTATGATACGTTACGAATTCTAGCTAGGTGGCTAACGTTAGCTAGCCGGCTAACGTTAGCTAGGTTAGGGGTTAGGGTTAAGATTAGGAGTTAGGTTAAAGGGTTTAAGGTTAGGGTTAGGGGAAGGGTTAGCTCAGATGCTAAGTAGTTGCAAAGTATCTAAAAAGTTGTAACTAGTTGAAAAGTTACTAATTAGCTAAAATGCTAAAGTTGTCTGTGATGAGATTCAAACTCACAACCTTTTTGCGTTATATGCTCACCCCTCCATCCCTCCCAACTACTCTACTCTTGTGTTTTGCCTTAAGTAACCATACTAAACGTAACATATCATACTGATTTGAATGTCTCGGCTTTATGTTGACTATTTTACGTCTAGTCTATGAGACCAGGCTGGTAGAGTAGTAGTGGTAGTGTCAGCACGTCATAGATATTGATAGAGAGTAGAGTCAAATAGCTATAGTGCTGTGAGCCAAGAGATCCGTTTGGCAGGCGTCCGTCCATTCCTAGACAGCTCTCTCAGACCACTTACAATACTACATTAATGTGGTGATTGAAAGCGGCTGGACTGAATTACAAAGCTTGGTGATGGTGTTTACAGAGTTAGACGAAGGTCAATGAAAAGGGTCCTGAGAAGCAACGGATATGAAATTGGCACAATTTCCAAATGATGATCCAATTTTGGACAGAGGAGTACTGTTTGTGTTCTTGCCAACTCTGTTGATGTCCTTGTCAAGCCAAACACTGGCACCCAGGCTAGGTTGAGAGGTACAGATTGACTGGCACCCAGGCTAGGTTGAGAGGTACAGATTAACTGGCACCCAGGCTAGGTTGAGAGGTACAGACTGACTGGCACCCAGGCTAGGTTGAGAGGTACAGATTGACTGGCACCCAGGCTAGGTTGAGAGGTACAGATTGACTAGCACCCAGGCTAGGTTGAGAGGTACATATTGACTGGCACCCAGGCTAGGTTGAGAGGTACAGATTGACTGGCACCCAGGCTAGGTTGAGAGGTACAGACTGACTGGCATCTATAGGTGTTTCACTCATTATGTCCTTTACGTTTCCACACAGCATTCAGCTATTCACAATCTTGTGACATGCTGCCCATGATGATGTCATGACTCCACACACACACACACACACACACACACACACACACACACACACACACACACACACACACACACACACACACACACACACACACACACACACACACACACACACACACACACACACACACACACACACACACACACACACACACACACACACAGACACACCCAGAGAGAGATGCCACTGTGTATGTTTCCTCCAAGCATCCCAGCTCTAAAAATATCTGTTAATTTACCTATTATGAGACCATAAGTGGAACAAAAATACTTTAAAAATGCAGGAAATAGAAAAGGAAATGAATACATCAGTTACAGTCACTGTTGCGTCACCAACTACCAAACCGGAAACGGGCTGTCACTCTAAACGCTGCCGACACTAGGACCCTGTACTATCCCTGTAGTGGTGAGTAAGTGGGGGAGTTTCCTTTTTTTTCACTTCGCTGACGTCGCAGGTCTCATACGTGCCGGAGTGAACGTGATAGAACAGTACAAGGTGACATAGAGAGCGACCAGGACAGCATACAGACCGTTCTGAGATCCGCGAGCAGAGCATCCCTAAGGTACGGACCACTATCACTGTCATTATAGGCTGTAAAGGAAATCATTGTTGGAAGAGGGGCAGAGGGGCAACAGGATAACGATGACACGATGATTTGGTTATTATCTGTTATGGTGATGATGATGATGATGATGATGATGATGATGATGATGATGATGATGATGATGATGATGATGATGATGATGATGATGATGATGATGATGATGATGAGTGAGAAATCCTCCTCAGCTGCCACAATGGGATGTAGTTATTTTGTATGGAATTGGGAACCAACCATGCTGTTGCTGACTGTCTGGAAGGTCGGTTGAGTAACTGAGGCTATGTAATGATGGAGACTATCAAAAATATGTCATTATGACAGAGAGAAGGGATGGATGAATGAGAGATGATGAAATGATTATTTTTAGTAAATGACCTTTTAAGAATGTGTCTAGTTATATTATTTTATAAGTCGGCATCAGGGCATGTCATTTTATTATTGACCAAAAATGGTATATTATAAATCCCTTGTAATAAGTGACAGGCCATTCATTCAGCTGGGTGTGCGCTATAGTCGTGACACCGGCCACGGCATACTGGGGACCGGTTGGGGGGTGTAACAACAGGTCCCCTCTCCTCTCGGAACAGCGTGTCGCCATCAACATCATACAATTGACGATGTCTATCACAACCGCTGAGAGGCTCAAATATAAACCTGTAGCTTCGGTAAGTCTGTTTTTGGTTACACGTAGGCTTAATATATTTGACATTTTACATTTACATTTACATTTAAGTCATTTAGCAGACGCTCTTATCCAGAGCGACTTACAAATTGGATTTTACAACGGTCCAGTTACCAACGGGATAAACATGCAGGCTATGCGCCAAAACGAACGCTCAGATGGAACTTTGCGCATCATCGCAGAGTGGGGCGACTGTAGTGACGTAGCCTAGATGACAAAGCTTCGGGGAAATCTCTATACTGTAGGCCTATCTCTAGCCCAGTTCTAGGGTCCCCTGTCCCCCAACAAGCTATATGGGATGAAAAGAATATGAAGTAGTCTACCGACATCATACCAGGTCCGTGTTATGTGTCTGTGAGTTTGGAGATGCCAAACTCTATTTTGAGCGCACCATCATATTTCACTATGAACGCGCACACCTGTAATGTGCTTTTACTTTCATTTTAATCGTCATCTCGTTGGCTCTCTCACTATTTGAAGAGTCTATCTATGTGGTTCTTCTGCCTGGTGCCACATTAGAGTGGCTCAGCTGATGTAACCATACCTTGCGAGGCTGAAACCATGTATTCTCACTCCACATCTCTCAGGGACCAGGTGTGTGTGTGTGTGTGTGTGTGTGTGTGTGTGTGTGTGTGTGTGTGTGTGTGTGTGTGTGTGTGTGTGTGTGTGTGTGTGTGTGTGTGTGTGTGTGTGTGTGTGTGTGTGTGTGTGTGTGTGTGTGTGTGTGTGTGTGTGTGTGTGTGTGTGTGTGTGTGTGTGTGTGTGTGTGTGTGTGTGTGTGTGTGTGTGTGTTTGGAAGTGTTTAAATATACCAGAAGTCCAAGAATAGTAGACAAACAAACATTTGACCAACTGGGTACATTTTGTTGGTCCCCACGTGGTCAAATGCTATTTCTGGGGGGTTTAGGGCTAAGGTTAGAATTAGGTTTAGAATTAGGTTTAGGGTTAGTTGTATGGTTCGGGTTAGGAGCTAGGGTTAGGTTAAGGATTAGGGTTAAGGTTATGTTTTTGGGTTAAGGTTAGGGGTTAAGGAAAATAGGATTTTGAATGGGACTGAATTGTATGTCCCCACAAGGTTAACTGCGCAATACTGTGTGTGCGTGTGTGTGTGAGAGAGAGAGAGAGAGAGAGCGAGAGGGAGGGAGAGAGAGAGAGAGAGAGAGCGAGAGAGGGAGAGAGAGCGAGAGAGAGCGAGAGAGAGAGAGAGAGAGAGCGAGAGAGAGAGAGAGAGAGAGAGGGGGGGGGTAGAGAGAGAATATATCATCCATGATCCCCATAACACGTTGTTATAAATCATAGATTGGTCGATTCAGAACGCTGGTCACGTTCCAGACGCACCAACACAGGCTGACTTGCTGTACCGCGTTGCTAGGTAATTGTGCTCTACCTTATGGTCAGCGAATCCATCTCTGTCCTGTCCGGTGAATGACCCACAGACCACAGACCCTGTTAGTTTATGCACATGATCACACTTTATAAAGCAGAGACCCTAACAAGAACATAAACGTCAAACAGTGACATCGGAGGGTTCACTCATTGACGGCGGCGGGCTGAGTTTTCTGTTAAAGGAGAGTTCTGTGAAGTGATGATAATAATGATGGGAAGGTTGATGTGGTTCAATATACATATATTTTTTCCCATTAATTTTTTACTTTAACCTTTTTTTCGCCCCAATTTCGTGAAATCCAATTGTTAGTTACGATCTTGTCTCATCTCTGCAACTACCCTACCGACTCGGGAGAAGCGAAGGTCGAGAGCCATGCGTCTGAAACACAGCTCTGCCAAGCCGCACTGCTTCTCGACACACTGCTCGCTTTACTCGGAAGCCAGCAGCACCAATGTGTCGGAGGAAACATCGTCCAACTGACAACCGAAGTCAGCCAAATTTCTGACTTTGTGGCTGTGGTAACTAGTGACAACCCCTTATAGTTTTTGGCTTTCCATAACCGCTAGTGATGCGCGCACCGTATCTCTATAACACATTCGGAGCGCAGTCGACGTCTTGTCTTACACAGCTCATAGGTTTTTGGACATTCAAATAAAAACATTTGTTAATAGTGCTGTTTTTATAATACTGTATTTGCTGTAGGTTAGGTATTCAAAGGACCGTTATGCCCGCACAACATTGGCCATGTACAGTGGGCTATGGTAGCAGGTCTATTTATGAGATAGGCCTATATGTCGGGTCTTAAAGGGAAATTTCATTGTTTGGGTTCTCAGTATCAGTCTTTCTTCAAGATGGAAACAGAACTGTGTCACGGTCAATCCTTCCCTTTAAAGCTGCGCTCCAGAGAATTAATCGAACTTGGAGTTTTGGCTTTAAACTTGTCCATGTGAAGACATTCCAAGGATTTCGCGGGAAAGGAGAGCGACCCCAGACGTTTTTACAAATTCTTATTCCCATTGACGGCCTACCCCGGCCCAACCGCTGGGCCCGTTGTGTGCCGCCCTACGGGACTCTCAATCACGGAGCTAAGCAGTGTTCGTCCCTGGATGGGAGACCAGATGCTTCTGAAAGTGGTGTTGAAGGCCAGTGGGAGGCACTCTTTCCTCTTCTCTAACTGATTCGTTCTCGCGCAGGATCTGTATTAGGTTATAAGCTTTAATTGGGCTACAACAGGTGTCAGTTAGGCTATAGGCCCACTGCTAGACTAGACACACCAGACATAGATCTACTACCAACCTCTATAGACTAGACACACCAGACATAGATCTACTACCAACCTCTATAGACTAGACACACCAGACATAGATCTACTACCAACCTCTATAGACTAGACACACCAGACATAGATCTACTACCAACCTCTATAGACTAGACACACCAGACATAGATCTACTACCAACCTCTATAGACTAGACACACCAGACATAGATCTACTACCAACCTCTATAGACTAGACACACCAGACATAGATCTCATAAAGCTCATTAGTATATTAACAGTCCCACTAACAACCTATTATCGGAAAAAAATCCTGTCAAATGTTTTAAAGGATTTGGCATTGAGAATAGTTGATTAAAGTCAGCCTCAAGCATATCAGAATAGCCCCATTGTGTTTATGGAAGTTAAATCCATTGTTTCTGAGAAACTACAGCACAGATAACTCCTTCCTGTGTGTGTGTGTGTGTGTGTGTGTGTGTGTGTGTGTGTGTGTGTGTGTGTGTGTGTGTGTGTGTGTGTGTGTGTGTGTGTGTGTGTGTGTGTGTGTGTGTGTGTGTGTGTGTGTGTGTGTGTGTGTGTGTGTGTGTGTGTGTGTGTGTGTGTGTGTGTGCATGCGTGGCTAGCTCTCTGTAATCGATGGTGTCTTGGTCATAAATATCCCTCAGAGAATGCTTGGCCTGGGGGGGCCTGCCATGGTTGCTGATGTGTGGCGGTGTCACTAAAACCCATTGCTTTCTCCATTGCTGAAGTGAAACTGTAAATCTCCAGAGTCCATTACGGCTCTCCATGGAGCCATGGCTAGCCATTACCCGGTGTAATCAGTCAGCCTCCTGTAGCTATATTTGTAAATCTAATATATTGTGATGGTGGTGGTGAGTGTGATTATTCCAGACTGTGTGTATATGGGGGTAAGCAGAATATATTTCTGAAAGTACACACATAGCAAAGATGATTGCAATACTGTAGTGACCTCCAGGTGTGCAAGGTCACCTGGCCGGGATATGGAGAGTAAATAATGGATTGTATTTTATATTGAACTTTCAGTCTGGTTTAAATCATTGTTGCTGACCGTATTCCAACCTGCTGTTGCACAATGAATACAGACCAAGGCCAAGCCACTTCATGCAATCTGTTCATCAATATGTCATTTAATCAATATATAATTTAATCAATATATCATTTAATCAATATGTAATTTAATCAATATGTCATTTAATCAATATGTAATTTAATCAATATGTCATTTAATCAATATGTAATTTAATCAATATATCATTTAATCAATATGTAATTTAATCAATATGTCATTTAATCAATATATCATTTAATCAATATGTAATTTAATCAATATGTCATTTAATCAATATGTCATTTAGTCAACAACATTTATCCATCTAGAGGATCCCGAGTGTTGCAGCGGTCTAAGGCACTGCATCTCAGTGCTAGAGTCGTCACTACAGACCCTGGTTCGATTCCAGGCTGTATCACAGTGGTCTAAGGCACTGCATCTCAGTGCTAGAGTCGTCACTACAGACACCCTGGTTCGATTCCAGGCTGTATCACAGCGGTCTAAGGCACTGCATCTCAGTACTAGAGGCATCACTACAGACACCCTGGTTCGATTCCAGGCTGTATCACAGTGGTCTAAGGCACTGCATCTCAGTGCTTGAGGTGTCACTACAGACCCTGGTTCGAATCCAGGCTGTATCACAGCGGTCTAAGGCACTGCATCTCAGTGCTTGAGGCGTCACTACAGGCACCCTGGTTCGAATCCAGGCTGTATCACAACCGGACGTGATTGGGAGTCCCATAGTGCGGTGTACAATTGGCCCGGGTAGGCCGTCATTGTAAATAATAATTTATTCTTTAACTGACTTGCGTAGTTCAATAAAGGTGAAATAAAATTCAACACAGTAATAATTAAGGCAATGACAACATGGTTCCGGGGCTTTAGGATACAGATAGGAAGTTGTGTTACTACCGATATACAATGTTAGATCTACGCTGATTATGCACGTTCTATGACTTCTATTTCTATTGTAGCGGCCTTTAATCCCAACACCTAGCAACCTCGTCAAGAGCTTTAGATCTCTTGGTGTAACAGCTAAGGGGTTGGGTTGACAGACGCTGGACCTGGGTTCGAGTCCCGGTCAGGACTAATCCCAACACCTAGCAACCTCGTCAAGACCTTTAGATCTCTTGGTGTAACAGCTAAGGGGTTGGGTTGACAGACGCTGGACCTGGGTTCGAGTCCCGGTCAGGACTAATCCCAACACCTAGCAACCTCGTCAAGACCTTTAGATCTCTTGGTGTAACAGCTAAGGGGTTGGGTTGACAGACGCTGGACCTGGGTTTGGTCAGGACTTAGCAACCTCGTCAAGACCTTTAGATCTCTTGGTGTAACAGCTAAGGGGTTGGGTTGACAGACGCTGGACCTGGGTTCGAGTCCCGGTCAGGACTAATCCCAACACCTAGCAACTCAAGACCTTTAGATCTCCCCAGAGTTAGTCCCTCAGGATACCACCCCCAGAGTTAACATAACCCACCCCTTCCTTTTTCTCCTCTCAGATCCAAAGTTCGAGGACCATGGGAGGTGCGGTGGTGGACGAGGGACCTGGGGGGTGAAGGCACCAGACGGGGGGTGGGGCTGGGCTGTGCTGTTCGGCTGTTTCGTCATCACTGGGTTCTCCTACGCCTTCCCCAAGGCTGTCAGCGTGTTCTTCAAGGAGCTGATCAGAGAGTTCGACGTGGGGTACAGCGACACAGCATGGATCTCATCTATACTGCTGGCTATGCTGTACGGCACAGGTAGAGGATGTACACACACACAGACACACACACACACACACACACACACACACACACACACACACACACACACACACACACACACACACACACACACACACACACACACACACACACACACACACACACACACACACACACACACACACACACAGAGATAGAGATACTGTCTAACACACACACTGACACACAGATTCGATACGTGTGTGTTCCTCTCCCTGCAGGTCCTCTGTGCAGCGTGTTGGTGAATCGTTACGGGTGTCGTCCGGTGATGATGGTGGGGGACTTTTTGCCTCTCTGGGGATGATTCTGTCGTCCTTCTCCACCAGCATCATCCACATCTACCTGTCTACTGGAGTCATTACAGGTTGGTCCACATCTACCTCTACTGGAGTCATTACAGGTTGGTCCACATCTACCTGTCTACTGGAGTCATTACAGGTTGGTCCACATCTACTGGAGTCATTACAGGTTTGTCCACATCTACCTGTCTACTGGAGTCATTACAGGTTGGTCCACATCTACCTCCATACTGGAGTCATTACAGGTTGGTCCACATCTACCTCTCTACTGGAGTCATTACAGGTTGGTCCACATCTACCTGTCTACTGGAGTCATTACAGGTTGGTCCACATCTACTGGAGTCATTACAGGTTTGTCCACATCTACCTGTCTACTGGAGTCATTACAGGTTGGTCCACATCTACCCCTCTACTGGAGTCATTACAGGTTGGTCCACATCTACCTGTCTACTGGAGTCATTACAGGTTGGTTCACATCTACTGGAGTAATTACAGGTTTGTCCACATCTACCTGTCTACTGGAGTCATTACAGGTTGGTCCACATCTACTGGAGTCATTACAGGTTGGTCCACATCTACTGGAGTCATTACAGGTTGGTCCACATCTACCTGTCTACTGGAGTCATTACAGGTTGGTCCACATCTACCTCTCTACTGGAGTCATTACAGGTTGGTCCACATCTACCTGTCTACTGGAGTCATTACAGGTTGGTCCACATCTACTGGAGTCATTACAGGTTGGTCCACATCTACCTGTCTACTGGAGTCATTACAGGTTGGTCCACATCTACTGGAGTCATTACAGGTTTGTCCACATCTACCTGTCTACTGGAGTCATTACAGGTTTGTCCACATCTACCTGTCTACTGGAGTGATTACAGGTTGGTCCACATCTACTGGAGTCATTACAGGTTTGTCCACATCTACCTGTCTACTGGAGTCATTACAGGTTTGTCCACATCTACCTGTCTACTGGAGTGATTACAGGTTGGTCCACATCTACTGGAGTCATTACAGGTTTGTCCACATCTACCTGTCTACTGGAGTCATTACAGGTTGGTCCACATCTACCTGTCTACTGGAGTCATTACAGGTTGGTCCACATCTACTGGAGTCATTACAGGTTGGTCCACATCTACTGGAGTCATTACAGGTTGGTCCACATCTACTGGAGTCATTACAGGTTGGTCCACATCTACTGGAGTCATTACAGGTTGGTCCACATCTACTGGAGTCATTACAGGTTGGTCCACATCTACTGGAGTCATTACAGGTTGGTCCACATCTACCTGTCTACTGGAGTCATTACAGGTTGGTCCACATCTACTGGAGTCATTACAGGTTGGTCCACATCTACTGGAGTCATTACAGGTTGGTCCACATCTACTGGAGTCATTACAGGTTGGTCCACATCTACTGGAGTCATTACAGGTTGGTCCACATCTACTGGAGTCATTACAGGTTGGTCCACATCTACTGGAGTCATTACAGGTTGGTCCCACATCATTACAGGTTGGTCCACATCTGTGTCATCAATGTGATACTGTATGTCTACCACTTCTTTGACAGTCCTCCTGTCCCCCTGTCCTCCAGGTCTGGAGTCATTACAGTCATTAGTGATACTGTATGTCTACCACTTCTTTGACAGTCCTCTCCTGTCCCCCTGTCCTCCAGGTCTGGAGTCATTACAGTCATTAGTGATACTGTATGTCTACCACTTCTTTGACAGTCCTCTCCTGTCCCCCTGTCCTCCAGGTCTGGAGTCATTACAGTCATTAGTGATACTGTATGTCTACCACTTCATTGACAGTCCTCTCCTGTCCCCCTGTCCTCCAGGTCTGGAGTCATTACAGTCATTAGTGATACTGTATGTCTACCACTTCTTTGACAGTCCTCTCCTGTCCCCCTGTCCTCCAGGTCTGGAGTCATTACAGTCATTAGTGATACTGTATGTCTACCACTTCTTTGACAGTCCTCTCCTGTCCCCCTGTCCTCCAGGTCTGGAGTCATTACAGTCATTAGTGATACTGTATGTCTACCACTTCTTTGACAGTCCTCTCCTGTCCCCCTGTCCTCCAGGTCTGGGCCTGGCGTTGAACTTCCAGCCGTCTCTGATCATGCTGAATCGCTACTTCAGTGAGAAGAGGCCCCTGGCTAACGGCTTGGCTGCTGCTGGGAGTCCTGTGGCCCTCTGCTGCTTATCACCTCTGGGACAGGTACTACACTACACCTCTAACGTCTGACCCCTAACCCCTGACCCCTAACCCCTGACCCCTAACCATAACCCTGCTGCTGGGAGTCCTGTGGCCCTCTGCTGCTTATCACCTCTGGGACAGGTACTACACTACACCTCTAACGTCTGACCCCTAACCCTGACCCCTAACCCCTGACCCCTAACCATAACCCTGCTGCTGGGAGTCCTGTGGCCCTCTGCTGCTTATCACCTCTGGGACAGGTACTACACTACACCTCTAACGTCTGACCCCTAACCCCTGACCCCTAACCCCTGACCCCTAACCATAACCCTGCTGCTGGGAGTCCTGTGGCCCTCTGCTGCTTATCACCTCTGGGACAGGTACTACACTACACCTCTAACGTCTGACCCCTAACCCCTGACCCCTGACCCCTGACCCCTAACCATAACCCTGCTGCTGGGAGTCCTGTGGCCCTCTGCTGCTTATCACCTCTGGGACAGGTACTACACTACACCTCTAACGTCTGACCCCTAACCCCTGACCCCTAACCCCTGACCCCTAACCCCTAACCATAACCCTGTTGCTGGGAGTCCTGTGGCCCTCTGCTGCTTATCACCTCTGGGACAGGTACAACACAACACCTCTAACCCCTGAACCCTGACCCCTGACCCCTAACCATAACCCTGCTGCTGGGAGCCCCATCACCCTTTGCTGCCTCTCCCTCTACATTACACCTCTAACCTTTGACCCTAACCCGACCTTAACCCTGCTGTCTCTTCCAGCTGTTGCAGTACCAATACGGTTGGAGAGGAGGCTTCCTCATCCTCGGAGGGCTCCTGCTCAACTGCTGCGCCTGCGCGGCCCTCATGAGGCCCCTAGTGGCCCCTCCTAAACCCCCAGCGGGAAGACGTAGAGAAGGAGGGAAAAGAGTTGGAGGTAGAGAAGACCCAGTCCAAACCCAAACCTCTCCTGGACTTCAGTGTGTTTAAGGACAGGGGTTTCCTGATCTACACCATAGCTGCATCTATTATGGTGAGTCAGAACAGGAACAATACTGTCCCAAATGGCACCCTATTCCCTATATAGTGCACTACTCCTGACCAGAGCTCTATGGCACCCTATTCCCTATATATAGTGCACTACTCCTGACCAGAGCTCTATGGCACCCTATTCCCCATTCCTGACCAGCTCTATGGCACACTATTCCCTATATAGTGCACTTTTGACCAGAGCTCTATGGCACCCTATTCCCTATATAGTGCACTACTTTTGACCAGAGCTCTATGGCACCCTATTCCCTATATAGTGCACTACTTTTGACCAGAGCTCTATGGCACCCTATTCCCTATATAGTGCACTACTCCTGACCAGAGCCCTAAGAAAACTGAAATTACAATTCAATAATTGAAAAAAAGAGGGTCTTAATTTTAAATGACTTGAAAATAAACTACAAAGTAGAAGCTATAGTTCTTCTATGTTTTTAATTTGTGTTTATTTGTATTCATGTCACATGACTGCAATGAAATAGTCTGCCTTCGTTTCAAATTGACATGGTTAAGAGCTCATCTGATCCTGTCCTAGGTTCTGGGTCTGTTTGTACCGCCAGTGTTCGTGGTGAGCTATGCCAAAGAGCTGGGCAACGAAGACACCAAGTCGGCCCTCCTCCTATCCATCCTCGGCTTCATAGACATCTTCGCCCGGCCCACCTGTGGCGTCATCGCTGGGCTGAAGTGGGTCAGGCCCAGAGTTGTTTACCTGTTCAGCTTTGCCATGATCTTCAATGGATGCACTGACCTGGTGGGATCTCAGGTAGGGCTGGACGTGTAATTACAGTAATGTGTTGGCTTGTTGAGGTTGATTTGGTTGTCATGTGTACATTTCTGTTTGCTGTATTGACTAATGATACGTACAGCATCTAAACTATACATATGTGTTGTTAACATCTCTGTTGTTAACATCTCTGTTGTTACTGTATCAATACTGTTACTGTTGGTATCCTGTAAATACTGTAAAATGTTACTGTAAGTACTGTAAAATGTTACTGTAAATACTGTAAAATGTTACTGTAAATACTATACAATGTTACTGTAAATACTGTACAATGTTACTGTAAGTACTGTAAAATGTTACTGTAAATACTGTAAAATGTTACTGTAAATACTGTACAATGTTACTGTAAATACTGTAAAATGTTACTGTAAATACTGAAAAATGTTACTGTAAATACTGTACAATGTTACTGTAAATACTGTAAAATGTTACTGTAAATACTGTAAAATGTTACTGTAAATACTGTACAATGTTACTGTAAATATTGTAAAATGTTACTGTAAATACTGTAAAATGTTACTGTAAATACTGTACAATGTTACTGTAAGTACTGTAAAATGTTACTGTAAATACTGTAAAATGTTACTGTAAATACTGTAAAATGTTACTGTAAATACTGTACAATGTTACTGTAAATACTGTAAAATGTTACTGTAAATACTATCTGGTTTTCATGTCACCTGCAGGCGAAGGACTACCCGTCTCTGGTGGTGTTCTGTGTGTTCTTTGGGATCTCCTACGGCATGGTCGGGGCGCTACAGTTTGAGGTTCTCATGGCGATCGTTGGCACGGAGAAATTCCCCAGCGCTATAGGACTGGTGTTGCTCATGGAAGCTATTGCTGTGCTGGTGGGACCACCAGGAGCAGGTTAGTACACACACAGGATTAACAGGTGGAGGTTGGGTTAGGGCTTGGTTAGGGTTAAGGTTAAGGTTAGATAAATATAATGGAGAATTTATGTTGTTTCCTCTCCCCTCTGATCTCTCTCCCTCCTCACTCTCTCCTCTCCCTCCTCCCTCTCTCTCCCCCTCTCTCTCTTCCTCCTCCTCCCTCCCTCTCTCCCTCCTCCTCCTCCTCCCTCTATCTCTCTGTCCCTCCTCCTCCCTCTCTCTCTCCCTCCTCCCTCCTCCCTCCCTCCCTCCCTCCTCCCTCCTCCTCCCTCTCCTCCCTCCCTCTCCCTCCTCCTCCTCCCTCCCTCTCTCCCTCCTCCCTCCCTCCTCCCTCCTCCTCCCTCCTCCCTCCCTCCTCCCCTCCTCCTCCCTCTCTCCCTCCCTCCTCCTCCTCCTCCCCTCTCTCCCTCCCTCTCTCCCTCCTCCTCCCTCCCTCCTCTCTCCCTCTCTCCCTCCCTCCTCCTCCCTCTCTCCCTCCCTCCCTTTCTCCCTCCTCCTCCTCCTCCTCCTCCTCCTCCTCCTCCTCCTCCTCCCTCTCTCTCTCTCCCTCCATCTCTCCCTCCTCCTCCTCTCTCTCTCCCTCCTCCTCCCTCTCTCTCTCCCTCCTCCTCCCTCCCTCTCTCCCTCCTCCCTCCCTCTCTCCCTCCTCCTCCTCCTCTCTCCCTCCTCCTCCTCTCTCCCTCCTCCTCCTCCCTCTCTCTCTCTCCCTCCTCCTCCCTCCCTCTCTCCCTCCCTCTCTCCCTCCTCCTCCTCTCTCCCTCCTCCTCCTCTCTCTCTCCCTCCTCCTCCCTCCCTCTCTCCCTCCCTCTCTCCCTCCTCCTCCTCCCTCCCTCTCTCTCTCTCCCTCCTCCTCCCTCCCTCTCTCCCTCCTCCTCCTCTCTCCCTCCTCTTCCTCTCTCTCCCTCCTCCTCCCTCCCTCTCTCCCTCCCTCCTCTCCTCCCCTCCTCCTCTCTCTCTCCTCCTCCTCCTCCCTCTCTCCCTCCTCCTCCTCCTCTCTCCCTCCTCCTCCTCTCTCCCTCCTCAGGTCGGCTGCTGGACGCTACTAAGAACTACATGTACGTGTTCCTGCTGGCAGGAATTGAGGTGGTCCTCGCCTCCGTGGTCCTCGCCACGTGTAACTTCCTGTTCATCAGGAAGAAGCCCTCGGAACCCGCTGCGGAACTGGAGAACGGAACGGTTTCCGCGGAAATGGAGCTTCTCAACAAGCCTGTTGCCGCTGAGGAAGAGGAGGAGGAGGAAGTAGAGAAGGGGGAGAAAGAGGTGAAGGAGATGAAGGAGAAAGAAGAGAAGGAGAAAGAGGAGAAGGAGAAAGAGAAGCTGAAGGAGATGAAGGAGGAGAAGGAGAAAGAGGAGGTGAAGGAGATGAAGGAGATGAAGGAGAAAGAGGAGGCGAAGGAGATGAAGGAGAAAGAGGAGGCGAAGGAGATGAAGGAGAAAGAGGAGGTGAAGGAGATGAAGAAGGAAGCGGTTGAGAAAGCAAAGGAGGACGAAGAAGACAGTGAGAAAGAGAAGGAGGAGATCAGGCCTGAGAGCGTAATGGTGGTCTCAGAAGAAGAGGAGGAGGAGGAGGAGATCAGGCCTGACAGCGTAATGGTGGTCTCAGAAGAAGAGGAGCGCTTCCTTAAAGAACCAGATGAACAGAATGGGGCCTTGCTCTCCAGTTCTGAGACACGTCTGTAGGAGGAAGAGAACCTGGCACAGGACAAACTACAGACTTTAAACTTAAACACTGCCAAGGGCACTTTAAAGGGCACTAAGAATTGTACTCCGCAGTGTACTTTGAAGGGCACTAAAAAGTGTACTTAGAAGTGGGCCAAGAGGGTGCTTAGAGAAGCATACTGGGGAAGACACAGCTGGTCCTAGCAGTATCCTCCTGTATGTAGTTGAGGTGTTGTTGTGTTGTTATGTTGTGTAGCTGTTCTCTGTGGGCTGTGTGCCATATCAACAATAACAACGCACACACACACACACACACACACACACACACACACACACACACACACACACACACACACACACACACACACACACACACACACACACACACACACACACACACACACACACACACACACACACACACACACACACACAATGAAGTGAAACGGATAAATGTCAAGTGAATAGCCGTGTTAATAGTGTTGTGCCCTGCCGTGTGAATTGTGAAGCTACCAGTGTGTAGTGCTGCAGGGCGATATGGTAGGGACACCATGTTGTTGTCTGTAATAATGTGGAATAAATACCGTCCTTCCTACCACTGTTACTCTGGAACACAACATTACAAGTGTTCCGGAACTTTAACCAAACCCAGCGTGGAACATTCCGCTGTCAGTCAACATTCTGTTGTGGCAGAATGAGGAATGAATGGATTGATGTCTGGCTACTGTTATGCATATCATTTCACTCTGAGCTTTAACACAGACGTTTAAAGGTATAGTGATGTTGAACGGTTGAATTTCACTTTGTAACCTTTAGAGATTGTAGACTTTATTAGACTAGAACACAGAGAGAGAGAGAGATGACAATGAGAACACCAGACTAGTATCCCTGGTTACCTCCTAATGGCACCCAGACAGAGAGATGACAATGAGAACACCAGACTAGTATCCCTGGTTACCTCCCTAATGGCACCCAGACAGAGAGATGCCAATGAGAACACCAGACTAGTATCCCTGGTTACCTCCCTCATGGCACCCAGACAGAGAGATGCCAATCAGAACACCAGACTAGTATCCCTGGTTACCTCCCTAATGGCACCCAGACAGAGAGATGACAATGAGAACACCAGACTAGTATCCCTGGTTACCTCCCTAATGGCACCCAGACAGAGAGATGCCAATCAGAACACCAGACTAGTATCCCTGGTTACCTCCCTAATGGCACCCAGACAGAGAGATGCCAATCAGAACACCAGACTAGTATCCCTGGTTACCTCCCTAATGGCACCCAGACAGAGATGCCAATGGCACCCTAAGACAGAGGTACCCTGTTTCTGTTTGTTTCAGTGTCATAACATTAACTACGATGGCAGAAATAGGTCACACTGTTTCTAGACTTCACAGTTTAATCTGTAGATGCTGGGTGAGTCCCAAATGGAACTCTACTCCCTATATAGTGCACTACTTTTTTTAAATACCAGGGTCCCCATAGGGCTCTGTTCAAAACTAGTGCACTATATAGGGAAAAGGGTTCCATTTGGAACCAGGTGTTATTAGGTCTGGCAGAACTAGCTGACAGAAACAATTCAGTCCAGAGTCCAATGACCTCCCATGCAGATCTAAAAAACACAGAACTTTAAAAAAATGTATTGATACATGTATTGATAGATGTATTGATGAATGTATTGATGAATGTATTGATACTTTATGTCAGTATTAGTTAAGGAAGGCTAATAGCCTCTGTTTCATGATAAGTTATATTGTGTTCTGTTTTCTCAGTGCTACATGTTAACAGATAAAGACGATGTTGACGTAGAGGTGTGGCTATTAGTCTACCAAATGGCACCATGTTCCCTATATAGTGCACTATCGTCCCTGGTCAAAAGTATTTATTTATTTAACTAGGCTGGTCAGTTAAGAACAAATTCTTATTTTATAATGACGGCCCAAACCCGGATGATGCTGGGCCAATTGTGCACCGCCCTATCGAACCGGGTGTCTGTAGTGACGCCTCTAGCACTGTGACACAGTGCCTTAGACCGTTGCGCCACTCAGGAGGGACTAGGGTCCCACTAGGGTGCATTAACTCTACCTACATGTACATATTACCTCAGCTAACCTGTGCCCCCGCACATTGACTTTGTACAGGAACCCCCTGTATATAGCCTCCACATTGACTCTGTACAGGTACCTCCTGTATATAGCCTCCACATTGACTCTGTACAGGTACCTCCTGTATATAGCCTCCACATTGACTCTGTACAGGAACCCCTGTATATAGCCCCACATTGACTCTGTACAGGAACCCCTGTATATAGCCTCACTACTGTTATTTTATTATTGCTCTTTAATTATTTGTTATTTTTCTATTTTCATCCATTTTTTATTTATTAATTTTTTACTTCACTTTATTTTAGTAAATACAATACTTCACACTTATTTTTCTTAAAACTGCATTATTGGTTAGAGCCTGTTAAGTAAGCATTTCACTGTAAGGTCTACTACACCTGTTGTATTCAAGTATGTGACAAATAAAATTTGATTTGGGATGCATCCTTGTTTATCTGTTGGGAGCTACACAATGGAACTAAACACCTCACAGAGTTAGAACTGAAAACACCACATAAACAACAAGACACAATTTAAAGTCAAGGTTTATTGTTCTTGTCAGTTGCTCAGTATAGATGATATGTTTATAATCTTATTCAAGTTTAGATCCTTAATATCTAATTGGAGTCAGTTCGGATTATTTTGTTATTTGGCACTTTGGTTACATCAGATAGTAGATAAGACATGAAGACTAACAGTACCTTAGAATATTTCCCAAACTCCCAAATGTTGGTTATCAGAGAACTTCCAAGCACGACTCTGTGGAACCATGTGTTTTCAGTCATACTTGTTCTGACTATACACCTTGACTCTGTAGAACCATGTGTTTCAGTCATACTTGTTCTGACTATACACCTTGACTCTGTAGAACCATGTGTGTTTCAGTCATACTTGTTCTGACTATACACCTTGACTCTGTAGAACCATGTGTGTTTCAGTCATACTTGTTCTGACTATACATACGTGTGTTTCACCATCTGTGAACCATGTGTTTTCAGACTTGTTCTGAGTATCCACTTTGACTCTGTAGAACCACCACTTGTTCTGACTTGTCCTATACACCTTGACTCTGTAGAACCATGTGTTTCAGTCATACTTGTTCTGAGTATCCACTTTGACTCTGTAGAACCATGTGTTTCAGTCATACTTGTTGAGTATACACCTTGACTCTGTAGAACCATGTGTGTTTCAGTCATACTTGTTGAGTATACACCTTGACTCTGTAGAACCATGTGTGTTTCAGTCATACTTGTTCTGACTATACACTTTGACTCTGTAGAACCATGTGTGTTTCAGTCATACTTGTTGAGTATACACCTTGACTCTGTAGAACCATGTGTTTTCAGTCATACTTGTTCTGACTATACACCTTGACTCTGTAGAACCATGTGTTTCAGTCATACTTGTCCTGAGTATACACCTTGACTCTGTAGAACCATGTGTTTTCAGTCATACTTGTTCTGACTATACACCTTGACTCTGTAGAACCATGTGTTTCAGTCATACTTGTCTGAGTATACACCTTGACTCTGTAGAACCATGTGTTTCAGTCATACTTGTTGAGTATACACTGACTCTGTAGAACCATGTGTTTCAGTCATACTTGTCCTGAGTATACACCTTGACTCTGTGGAACCATGTGTTTCAGTCATAATTGTCCTGACTATACACCTTGACTCTGTGGAACCATGTGTTTCAGTCATACTTGTCCTGACTATACACCATGACTCTGTGGAACCATGTGTTTGTCATACTTGTTGAGTATACACCTCGACTCTGTAGAACCATGTGTTTCAGTCATACTTGTCCTGAGTATCCACTTTGACCCTGTGGAACCATGTGTTTCAGTCATACTTGTCCTGAGTGATGAATAATGACTGAATAAACGGCCATGTTCTAGTTCTGAGGTTTTGTTGACGTCACTCCGGTTGATGTTAAATAAGGAGAGAGCTGCTCTCGCTACCCTGCCTTCCCTGTGTGTGTGTGTGTGTGTGTGTGTGTGTGTGTCCTCTTTTTAGCATCTGCTGCTTCCATTGAACACATGTCGCCTCTGTCCTCCGGTTCTGTGGTAAAATCCGTTACACAAACCACATGCACGTACACAGACACTCACACACTGACACAATCACAATGTTCCACGCTGAGGTCATTTCCTGTGTACGTTGCTTGTTGACATTATGTTGGGTTCATTTGTCAGTTGTGCAATTTCATTTCTGTTTAAAACTTCCCAAAGAATGCAAACAGAGTAGTCATTTTTATTAATTGCACAACTACTGAACACACACTACACAAATATGTCCTTTGTAAAATATTGTTCTTCTCCTCGTTTCAAACCACTCTCTGACCCACCAAAACAGACTTCTCTAGGGTGTATTAGTGTTTCTATGCTGTGGTACTACGACATGTATCACGAAGGTCTATACAGTCAGAAGCGCTCTATGATCTATAATAATAATAATGCCATTTAGCAGACACTTTTATCAAAGCGACTTACAGTCATGTGTGCATACATTCTACGTATGGGTGGTCGGGGGATCGAACCCACTACCCTGGCGTTACAAGCGCCATGCTCTACCAACTGAGCTACGTGTGTATTGTGCTCTAAAGTGTGTGTACCGTTTGTCAATGTCTTCGAAAAGGCTAATAATACCCTTCCTGTATTTAAATGTGATGCACTTACACCAGGCCTCCTGGACCTGCATATGTGAACATCTGGGTGAACCTGCGGGCGTACTCATCAGGAACCAATTAGGAAAACAAACGAACCAAACAGGGTGGGGACCTTGTGAGCTCAGTTCAATAAGACGAAGCATTCTGCACTGATTCAGGCTGGTCGGTTCGCAATAAATCAAGGATAATTATTTCTTCATCCATCCTATAGTTTCAGATCTGTGTGTAGACGAAGCAGAGGACGCGTCTTTAGACGATTGGGACGCAGCCATAATGTGGGCTGAATGCAGGCTGTGGCCTCACCTGGGTGAAGATTACGTTTGCAAAGTTCCAGGTACTTTCAATAAATAACATAGCTTATAACGTTATAAAACAG